>NC_063051.1:19560933-19710933 GCF_018812025.1 Megalobrama amblycephala
CAGCATATTAGAATGATTTCTAATGATCATGTGACACCGAAGACTGGAGTAATGGAGGCTAAAATTCAGCTTTGCCATCACAGTAATAAAAAAAAAAAATCAAATAGTAAACAGCTATTTTAAATTGTAATAATATTTCACAATATTACTGAATTGACTGTATTTTTGATCAGCCTTAGTGAGGATAAGAGACTTTTAAAAACATTATACAATCTTACCAACCCCAAACTTTTGCACGGTAGTTTATATGGTATGTTAGTTATAAACTTACACCATCACCATCAAATGCTGCTCCGAAGTCATATTCACCTCCCTTCATAGCTTCGACAAGGTCAGCAGCATATGTTAAATTAGGGTCAGGATGGTGTCCCCCAAAGTCCTCAGAAGGGACACAGTTAACAGCAGAGTTAGCTGGGGAACCAAGCTCTTCACACACTATCTTCTTTATATAAGGACCCACCACTAGTGTACAAAATACATAGAGAGGCAGTCTTCAGTTTATGGACAACATTCCAGGGACTTTGAGCATGAAATATGAACTATAATCCAAAATATGGCCCAATAGCAAAATTCTAATGAAGATGAAAACATGAAACGTTTATATTATTAAATAAAGGATCAGGATAAATAAATATAAATTTAATATATATAAATATATATTAAACTCCTGCTAAAACGGTTAGTCTCTGTGATGTAAAAAATTAAGATAAATCATATCAGATTACAACTACAAATGCCACTGAAAACCAAAGTGACACATTTCAAAAAACAAAACAAAAAAAACCCTCTAAACTACACCACTGATCTAATACTTAAAGGGTTAGTTCAGCTTTCTGTCATTAATTATTCACCCTCATGTCATCCCAAACCTCATGTCATCTTCGGAACACAAATTGATATTTTTGATGAAATCCGAGGGTATCTGAACCACACATAGGCAGCAATGTCATTGCATCTTTTGAGGTCCAAAAAGGTATTAAAGACATTGTTAAAATAATCCATGTGACTACACTGGTTCAATCTTAATGTTATGAAGTGAATGAGAATACTTTTTGTGCACAAAAACAAAAAACCAACAACTTTATTTAACAATTTGAACTGTTTTCATATGCATTTGACATAGTGAACTCAGTGCAGGCTTCCGTGTTTACGTCCAAACACCGGCTCAGTATTGGCCAACACTGTACACGTAAGCAACATGATGCATGCATGGGATGCTGATGCAGGAGCCAGCCAAAAATGAGTCGCCATTAGGATGTAAAACCTGGAAGCGCTGAACTGTGTTTACTACGTCAACTGGATATGACAACAGCTCAAACTGTTAAGTAAAGAAGTTATTTTTGTTTTGTTTTTTGCACACAAAAGTAATACTGTCGCTTCATAACACTGAGGTTGAACCACTGCAGTCATGTTGACTATTTTAACGATGCCTTTACTACCTTTCTAGACCTCAAAAGATGCAATGTCGTTGCTGCCTATGTGTGGTTTAGAAACCCTCGGATTTCATCAAAAATATCTTAATTTGTGTTCTGAAGATGAACAAAGGTCTTAAGGGTTTGGGACGACATGAGGATGAGTACTTAAAGGTGCTGTATGCGATTTCTCAAATTCGTGGTTGAACATTGTTGATATTTGAAATCAACTCAAACAAACCCACCCCTCTCTTCATTGCTCCGCCTCCAAAACTCACACTCCAATTCGAGGCCGACTCGGAGCAAGGTGGTTAGACCTTGCTCCGAGTCGGCCTCGAACCCCGGCCCGATCGCTGCTGGCATATGAGGAAAATGCACTACCAATGACGCTAAACACCTCATTCTCTAGCGGGTGTCAGTGTGTAATAGTTTAACTGCAAAACTCTCCTATCTGGCCACTGTAACACAAACAATGCTAGTGGATGCCTGTTTATAACAGCTGACGCACAACAAAATGCTTCACAAAAAAATAAAGCGCAGATGATGCAGATTATTTTCAAATCTCCCTCTTGCTCGTTCTCTCTCCTCAACCATCATACGCCCCCTAATGCTGATTGGTTACACGTTTGTTGTTAGTATCAGCCAGACTAACTAACTAAGAAATTTCATTTTTGGGTTAACTATCCCTTTAATTGAAGCACCCTTTGACTTTATTAAAGCCCTCAGTCTGTTTGGATCAGCTAGGCATGTCTTGACTTGGGAATATTTTCCACACTTCTTTGCAAAAATGTTCTAGATCTGTTAAATTGTGAGGACATCTATTGTGCATCTCTCACAGATTTTAAAAGGGCTCAGGTCTGGGCCATTCCAAAACATTCATCTTTCTTGAATGAAGCCATTCTCTTCTTAATTTTCATCTTTATAGGAAACACCAGAAGGTTCTATGCTAAAATTGACTGGTACTGGGGCTATTCATGATTGCCTCGACTTTTTTATTTTTATCTTTTTTTCTCTGGAATGTGTCACTTTGGTTTTTCAGTGGCATTGAAAAACAATTCATACAAAACAATTGTTCTGGCAATGAAACTGAGGTGCAAGATGGCACCAGCTGCATTTGAATGAAATGAGAGAGAGAACGTCAACGTTGTGATACAAGAGATATGAAAGAAGCACTGGTCTGATACCCAAATGAAAACTAGCTTACTGCTAATGCTAATATATTACATAATTTTTGTAGTTTCAGAGGACTTGTTATGGTTTACTAAAACACCAAATGAACCTTATTTTTGTCTTGGGAATATAATTCTTACCTCCATGCATTGCATCGAGCCGTATGTTGATGTGGTTGGGTCCTGAGAGTAATTCCTTCAGAGCAGCAAAATCAAAGATATCTCTTAGCATCTCTGCATAGGATTCCACTGAGTCCACAATTTCCACTGCAAAAGATACACAATTATTAACAAATATGAACAGAAAAATGATTTTATACAAATGGTTAGACTCTAAAATGGTACCAGTAAAGGGCTTGAACGTGTCAACCTCGAAGGTTTGCTTCCCGATTTTGGAGAGGTCCACCTTAAGCTCAGGGCAGATGTGATACTCCTGGAGGCTCTTGCTGATCTGAAAGATTTTGTCTGTGATGCCCTCTGGCGCAGGACCTGAGGGAAAAAAAACAGACCAACTGAATGCAAGTTTAAAGGTACAATATGTAATAATTTTGTCCGCTAGAGGTCGCTAGAAGCCTATTCAAAACAAAGGCGTAGCTTGATGACCCCAAGTTTGAGAGGGGAATCTTGGGACATGTGGTCTCCATCTCAACGGATGGTGCAAAACAATAGGGATAGGACTCGGGAACAAATCATGTTCATGGATGCGATTATTTAAGTTACTGTAGTATGAAGCAGAGCAGGACCAAGTGTTGTGGGAGCTGAACGAGGCCGCTGGAGCGATTGTGCAACACACGCCTCACGAGCAGCAGAACTTTTATTTTGACACAGTCGCTGGCGCCGCATCCGCTTTTCAGGTCATGAGTTTGAGGTAACACAGCTCTGTTTATCATATTAGATACATTTGCGTGTGTTGAAAATGATGTTATAACGTTACACTGTGCATTCGCTCGGCGGTTGCTGTGAGACACTTGTTTGAGCCACACAAGATAGATCGATTTTAGAATATCATATTAAATGCTGGATGGCTTGTGTTGATAAATGGCATGCAATTCATTTTAAAACGTATTGTATGATGAAGAAAATTATGTATTACTCTTACTAAAAATAAAGCTGCATCTGATTATGCTATGTTAGCTGCTTGACAAAATAGTGTTTTTCTCTGAGGCGTGGTATCAGAGAGGCATAGTACTTCGAAAAAAATCAAGAAAATTGATTTAAACAATAAGACTAAACGTGTTGAGCTATATAACAACAATTTGTTTTCTGTCTATAAATCTAACCAAACAGTTGTTCCCTTGTCTATTAAAATGTGTAATATATTAAAGCGTCTTTGGTGTTTCCATGGTTTCTACAAAATAAAACCGGAAACCGAGGCAGACCAAGGGTTAACGTGGGTATGACGCAATTGACAGGCGACTCCTCACACGTCCCGGAGCCTTGGTTAAAATTGCAATTTTCTCACTATTTACAAATAGTTGGAAACATTTGCGATAATGTAAGTACTCAAGTGAACAAAATATATAACAATGACCTAGTGGTTTTTGGATATTTTACTGCAAAAATATTACATATTGCACCTTTAAGTGATTTAATGCAGTCTTTAATAGTGGTTGACAGATATGTCACCAAGCCTGATATATTTGTATATATTTAAACTTATCTAATTTTGTTTTGGGGGTCAAGATAGAAAGAAGTTGCTATCTAAAGTATAAATCTGTTTATTTTTCATTTCAGCAACTTTTATGGATGTGTTTTTAATATCTTTATAATTAAATAGTGTGATATCCATATTATGATATGTCTTTACTGTATATAGGCCATCGGTCACCCTGTATAAGATAACGGCATCGGCCATCAAAATCTCTCTAACCTCCGCTAGATATGTTGAACTTTATGCCGAAGTCTCCATTGGGGCCACCAGGGTTGTGACTGGCTGTCAGGATGATTCCACCGACGGCTTTGATTTTACGAATCACACAGGAAACAGCAGGTGTTGACATAATCCCATTCTGACCAATGACCAGTCTGCCAATCTGCAAATCATGGATGAGAGATGCACTTCATGAACTCTGAACCATATCAAAGAACCACTCTGACTTTGCCATCTAGTACATCTTTACATCACAGCAAACCTATTGAAGTGACCTTGTGACTCACAGGATGCACATATGCTAAGGACTGTTACACAACACTAGTGCATTGCAACCAATAGAACATGGCTAGTGCATAAAGAACGAAGATATACTACTTAAAGAAATGTAAGTAATCACTGTGTTCTGTAATACAGCACATATTTTACACAACACAGCACTAACTAACAGAAAGTGTGCAGACTCGGGACGTGACCGCAGGCACGCCTCCTCCACATCATGGTCGTTGCTGCAAGACTCTTGACGTTAAAGAAATCCTCACACCCTTACAAAACCCTGCTGCAAGTTTTATACTTTCTAAATTAAATTCGCTCTGCAACATGATAATAGAGGATATTTTGACGTCACCACGCAACGGCTCCTGCTTTTGGCAGTACGTGAAATGTCAAAGGTGTCTCAAAACAGCCTCAGCTTGAAAGAACACCGAGTTCGGTTACATTAAGTCCGAATCGGTTCTTTTGAACAGCTCGTTTCAAAGAACCGGAAAAAATTGAATATTTTTCGTCAGACACGTAAGTTATTCCAGTAGTCCCTGGCATAAAACAACCGAAGTCGCAGCGCTAATTATTACGTTTTTGTCGATTATGTTTCATTAACACGGGTGTTAATCGGTCAAGGTTCATTACGAATGACAAGGTTCAACGGGTTTCTTTCTTGAGGAACGCTCGCACCGATTCAGTTCGATTAGTGTACGAATCGCTCAGGGTTGCGAATCTCAAAAGCATCGTCAGCTAAATTGATCGTAGAGAACATTGGTGCCAATGGTTTTACGATCTACTTTGGCTTACGATGCTTTTGAGAAACGCAGCCCAGTTCGATTTGTCAATGAATGGCCCAGAAAGGCTTTGTGAAACGGTTCTACCGATACATTACAAAGACCCGAGTCATATGAATGAGTCGTTCACGAATTGAACGTCGCAGTGTGGAGAATTAAGATTACTTCCCTTAAGTATTATTTATGTAACCTTTATAAATGTGCATGCAGTGTTATTTGGAAACACTGTGATTAAGTATGCACAAAAATGTGACCATACCGTTTATTCCATGCAGTAAACTAATTTTTAAGGCATTCATTGCATAGCACAATTGAAATTGAACTACCTTTTTTGCAATGAACTCGTGTCATGACTAGACAAAGCCATCCCTTGCTATTTAAGGAAATGGCCTTTGTTTTCACGTTTCTTCTGCATTAAAATTGCACGTCAAATTCGGCCATTACTAACCCCATTAGCTGCAGCAATCTGGATGATCAGCTGAATAGCGTCTTTCATGAAGAATCGTCCATCTCCTCCCACTACCAGGGTGCCCTCCTGCCTCTGAAGCAGGGTCAACGGTGGAAATGATACTCTGGATAAAATTCTCTGCATAATGCTGATTCTGCTGGAATACAGTCACCCTCTTTCTTAAACCGCTAGTTCCGGGTTTTTGATCAGTGTACGGTTTGGTCTTAATAACCGTAATTTTCACCATGTTGCAGCAGCGGTCAGTGTCTGTCACTATCCGGGTGCTCAGCGGGATGTGTGTTCACCACGTAGCCTCTCTACTCACACATTGGCCTTTCACCGCTCAGACGGACACGCCCACATTTAAAGGGACAGTTAACCATTTATAATGTCTAATTCTAGGGTGTACAGAAAGTCAGTTATAAAGTTATGCAGTTTTATGCTCTAAATTAATCTTGTATCAAATGAAAAAAGAGTGGATGTAGGCTAGGTGATTCATCAGACATTTGTTTGAGCACTTTATTAGTTCTGCACTATAAGTCTCTAAGTCAGCACTATACAGGTGCTGGTCATATAATTAGAATATCATCAAAAAGTTGATTTATTTCACTAAGGGTGCGTTCACACTTGTAGTTTGGTTCGTTTGGTTCATTTGGTCCGGACCAAAGAAGAAAAAAAAACATTTATTCCTGGTCCGGTTAGCGTTCACATTGGCAATTTTATCACCGAACCAAAAGATACCGAACCTTAAGGCATAGGGATACATTCACAACGTGATTGGTCGGATTTTATGACGTATTGCCTATTTTGAGACGGAACTTACCGAACATCCAAAACAGTACTGTTTTCTGAGGTAAATGCGCTCGTTGTGTGTGCGTGGCGGTGCGTAGCCTGTATGTGATGGTATTTTGGCCAGCTGGGAACTCGTGAAGAGCTTATAAAATGTGTAAAGTAGTCAAAACACCGGCGGGAATCCATCCGTCACACACACAAATGATCTGCTGCATGGAGACGCGCGTCTGATGCTTGTTTGATGCTTGATGCTCTTTTTTCGCTTGTTTGGTGCGCACCAGGGTTCGGATGGCAGCGTTCACATATGTTCAAATGAACCGCACTAATTGAGCAATCGCACCAGGGTTCGTTTTAATCGAACCAAACATGACAAGTGTGAACGCACCCTAATTCCATTCAAAAAGTGAAACTTATATATTATATTCATTCATTACACACAGACTGATATATTTCAAATGTTTATTTCTTTTAATTTTGATGATTATAACTAACAACTAAGGAAAATCCCAAATTCAATATCTCAGAAAATTAGAATATTACTTAAGACCAATACAAAGAAAGGATTTTTAGAAATCTTGGCCAACTGAAAAGTATGAACATGAAAAGTATGAGCATGTACAGCACTAAATACTTAGTTGGGGCTCCTTTTGCCTGAATTACTGCAGCAATGTGACGTGGCATGGAGTCGATCAGTCTGTGGCACTGCTCAGTTGTTATGAGAGCCCAGGTTGCTCTGATAGTGGCCTTCAGCTCTTCTGCATTGTTGGGTCTGGCATATCGCATCTTCCTCTTCACAATACCCCATAGATTTTCTATGGGGTTAAGGTTAGGCGAGTTTGCTGGCCAATTAAGAACAGGGATACCATGGTCCTTAAACCAGGTACTGGTAGCTTTGGCACTGTGTGCAGGTGCCAAGTCCTGTTGGAAAATGAAATCTGCATCTCCATAAAGTTGGTCAGCAGCAGGAAGCATGAAGTGCTCTAAAACTTCCTGGTAAATGGCAGCGTTGACCTTGGACCTCAGAAAACACAGTGGACCAACACCAGCAGATGACATGGCACCCCAAACCATCACTGACGGTGGAAACTTTACACTGGACCTCAAGCAACGTGGATTGTTTGCCTCTCCTCTCTTCCTCCAGACTCTGGGACCCTGATTTCCAAAGGAAATGCAAAATTTACTTTCATCAGAGAACATAACTTTGGACCACTCAGCAGCAGTCCAGTCCTTTTTGTCTTTAGCCCAGGCGAGATGCTTCTGATGCTGTCTGTTGTTCAAGAGTGGCTTGACAAAAGGAATGCGACAGCTGAAACCCATGTCTTGCATACGTCTGTGCGTAGTGGTTCTTGAAGCACTGACTCCAGCTGCAGTCCACTCTTTGTGAATCTCCCCCACATTTTTTAATGGGTTTTGTTTCACAATCCTCTCCAGGGTGCGGTTATCTCTATTGCTTGTACACTTTTTTCTACCACATCTTTTCCTTCCCTTCGCCTCTCTATTAATGTTCTTGGACACAGAGCTCTGTGAACAGCCAGCCTCTTTTGCAATGATCTTTGTGTCTTGCCCTCCTTGTGCAAGGTGTCAATGGTCGTCTTTTGGACAACTGTCAAGTCAGCAGTCTTCCCCATGATTGTGTAGCCTACAGAACTAGACTGAGAGACAATTTAAAGGCCTTTGCAGGTGTTTTGAGTTAATTAGCTGATTAGACTGTGGCACCAGGTGTCTTCAATATTGAACCTTTTCACAATATTCTAATTTTCTGAGATACTGAATTTGGGATTTTCCTTAGTTGTCAGTTATAATCATCAAAATGAATAGAAATAAACATTTGAAATATATCAGTCTGTGTGTAATGAATGAATATAATATACAAGTTTCACTTTTTGAATGGAATTAGTGAAATCAACTTTTTGATGATATTCTAATTATATGACCAGCACCATACGGCGCAAAGCCGTGCCTAACAAGCCGTGACTTATTCATGATACAGCACTAGCCTCGAGTACCTTATTGCTTTTATAAAACGGTTACCACACAATACAAATATTAAAGCCAAAAAATATGTATCAATGCAACTTTGATGAAGTAAAATCACTAAAAGCCTTCCTTCCGCCGGGAAAAAATAGTTTCCTGACTGTAAACAGCAACAGAAGTTACATTTTTATGCCATTAGATGGCAGCAAAGACTGTCTTTATGAGTGAGTCACTCAGTAGCGAATACTTTTAAATTGAAAAGACTGAATTGTTGTGAACATGGAACAAGACGCAACTAGTCTCGCGTAGCCAGACCTTCAGACTGACGGCAGAAGGTCTGGACTCAATCGCAGCTTTCATTGGCTAAGGACCGCCAAAGAGGATGTTTGACTCACATGTAAAGCAACCAATCAGTTTGTTTTGTTCTACGTCATGTTTAGGGGTGTGAAAATGAAAGTCGATGTCCCTACAATGACAGACTGGCGTGCATCTATAAATTATTAATTCAAGAATGTTGTGCAAGTTTACTGCAACAACAGAGCTGCAAACTTCACATACTTTTGAAAATTCAGCGCTTATTTGATCCTGCTAAGCACTCGTTGTCACAGTTGTAAACATGACGGCATTCTTCTTCTACGAGGGGGTTTGGCGTCACGGCATATGTCTCCAAGCGGACCATTAAAGAACGCAACACACACGTCTCCCGGACATCCTGTAGAATTCAACCAACCAGATGACGACTTCGATACTTCTTAAGTGTTTCCAGATAAGTGTGCCATATGCATCAGACGTTCAGCCAACGGTCCGTGGGCGTGGCGTCTGAGGCTGAGACTAAGACGCAACTGACAAATGCTTTGACTAGCGCTGTCAGTCACGGAAAACACCTTAACTGTTAAAAGGACAAGATATTGCAGCAGACATTTAAACAGATTTTTTTATTATGAACATAGGACTGACCTGAAGGAAAATGCTAAATCTGAATGCAGGTAATAAGCTTGTTCAATCTATCTGTTTCTCACAATATTCTTCTACATAATACAGTAAGCTTCAATGAACAATATCAAATGAGAACAGTTTACGTTGCTAAGAGTGGTTGCTAAGGGTGTAGTGATTCACAGAACCGTGAATAAAACACAGCTATTGACCGATCAGAATCAAAGTCAGGAACTAACCGTTTTATAAATGCTTTTATTTGTACACTTATGCACCAAATGGTTTTGTGGGAGAAAATGTAGGGGCCCTATGAAGAGCATGTTGGGAAAGCTGAAGCTCTAGGTCAGAGTTTTGTTTGTCTATTGCATCGAGTTTCGCCCAGAATCCATTCAAAGCAGAACAAAGTTTGCAATGATGCAATGTTTGCAAGTTATCATGATATTGCATGTTTCTTAAAAAAAAAAAAAGGTTAAAAGCCAAGCTGGAACAGTTGACTTTAGTGTCTTGGATGCAACAGAAACAGATGTGGCTGTCACTTTTTATATAAAAGATTTTTAAACAAAAATCTCTGAGCTCTAACAATACTAAATAATATATACTCCCTGAATACAAAGTTTGAAGAGAAGTGTACTTTGTTGGTGATGAGAGATGGAGAGAAAAGGAATGCAGTTTAAATACTCCTCACATGTCATGTGACCTTTAGTGTCTTGTTCTACAGTTACAGTAGTGAAAGTCAAAGGGCAAAATAATTGACTGAAAGTTATAAATAGATGCTTAAACCTACACGTGGTGCTAAAGGTCAAGGGCGAATAAAATTTAGCCTTGTGTGTATAACACTCTGGAATTTGGATTGTATGTTAGACTGCTAGAACTGGACTATGCCCACTGGCTTAACTGCCATGATAGTGCTTAAAAACTTAATTAGTGTATTTATTTTGCTTAGTTTGTTAAACTGCCAAAAAATTTTTTTTAAGAAACCCAAACTGATATGATATGTAATGTGATTAGTGAGGTGTGTTACCTTCCATTATGAGGCCTGGGGTAAATGTGCAACAAAACAAAATAAATAAATAAATAAATAAATAGAATAATATAATTAAAGGATTAGTTCACTTCAGAATGCAAATTTCCTGATAATTTACTCACCCCCATGTCATCCAAGATGTTTATGTCTTTCTTTCTTCAGTTGAAAAGAAATTAAGGTTTTTGATGAAAACATTCCAGGATTTTTCTCTATATAGTGGACTTCAACGGGTTGAAGGGTTGAAGGTCCAAATTGCAGTTTCAGGGAAGCTTCAAAGGGCTTTAAACGATACCAGCCGAGGAATAAGGGTCTTATCTAGCGAAACGATCGGTCATTTTCAAAAAAAATGTTATACTTTTTAACCACAAATGCTCATCTTGCACTAGCTCTTCCACCCACATCACGCTCCTTTCCAATGTGATTACGTAATGCGTGGCGTATCGCAGGGCTAGTGCAAGATGAGTTTTTTTGGTTAAAGAGTATATAATTTTATTTTTTATTTTTTAGAAAATGACTGATTGTTTCACTAGATAAGACCCTTATTCCTTGTCTGGGATCATATAGAGCCCTTTGAAAATGCAGTGAAACTGCAATTTTGACCTTTGGACTTCAAACCCATAGACGTTGAAGTCCACTATACGGAGAAAAATCCTAGAATGTTTTCTTTAAAAACCATAATTAATTTAAAGAAATTTCACAAATCAATCCATCCAAACAAACAGTCTATACAATAGAATAAATCATTGTGTGTAAAAAATATTTACTGAAAATAAATTAGCTTTATTTACAAAAACATGAACATCATGAATGTAACTCATTGACTACACTAATAATGCTTAAGAAACAGTAAACAAACATAACTTTTGAAACTATAATAAAACATGCTTATAATGTTAATTGTACCAAGCAAACATAATTATGTTATTTATTTTACAAGCACTACATGATTTGTTATCTCATAATAAATTCCTAATGTTACTGCAGCATTTACAAACTTGGTATGATGCTCTCAATGCAGTTATAAGTCCACTCCTGTTGATCATTTGAAGCCATGACGTGCTGACACACCTGAACAGAGACCAAAACAGAGCACAAGTGTTTTCTGCAGAACTGTACATCTGAGTGTCTGTCAACTGTAACTAGCCTCAATCAAGTTGGGGTTCTTTTATTAGTTCTAATTGAGAATGGGAAATAGAGCATAAAATGCACCCCATCCTGCACCTACAAAAGAAACTGGCCTATATTTGTGAGTGGAAATGGTGTGTCTCACCATTTTAGTCCTAGCAGGAACCTCCACAGCAAACATACTCAAGCCCCTACTGCTCGCACAGTTCTTGCTTTGTTCATTGTTGATGTGCACCGTCACCTTCTGATTGGACTATGGGAGCGAGAGTGATGGAAACCAAGAATACAACAGGCAAAATCATTCATTAACATTCAAAGGTTTGGTGACAGTAAATATTTAGTGTTTGAAAGAAATTAGAACTTTTTTTCAGCAGGGTTGCATTAAATTGATTATGTGACACTGAAGACTGGAGTATTGGCTGCTGAAAATCCAGCTTTGCATCACAGGAATAACTTTTTTTTTTTTTTTTTTAAATACATTAAAATAGAAAGTTAATTTCAACTGAAATATTATTTCACACAATATATTTGTTTTTACAGTTTTTTATTAAATAAATGCAGTCTTGGTGAACATAAGAGACTTCTTTTAAAAACATTAAACAATTCAAAAACTTTTTAATGATAGTGTATATTTCAGATAATTAGTTCCACTAACTGGCAAAATCTCAAGTTTTCTTTGCAGATCTAATTCCCTTCTCTCTGGTGAAGCTGTGTCTTTAAAAGTGTCTTTCAGCTGACTTTGTCTATATAATGGCAGATCAGGACATTGAAATTCTACTCATGGCCAGTGCTCCTTTCTATAAGTATTCCAAACAAAAGTTACATTGTGCTATTCTCAGTGAATGTTAAGTACAAGATGTACAAATGTGAGGCCTTCACAGACATTTTTAAAGGACTTTTTTAAATGATAGATGGATGCCATGTATTGATTTTCAGTAATCCAAAGACTTCTTTGGCTACAAAACACAAGTGACATAAAACAATAATCAACCTACCTTGTTGGCAATGACTGATGAAATTCGGCTCTCTCCTTTGTATGTATAAACCAAGACATTCTCGTGACCCTTCAGAGATCTAGCCTCTGCTTTTGATGTGACAGACCTCTGTACAGCAGAATTCAACATCTTGATCCCAGAATCCAAATGAACTGCCTGAAGAGTTGCCTTGACATCCTCACAGAAGACTTCAATAACAAATGGACAGGCCTGATGGGATAAAGAAAAACATATAAATGTAAAGTGGCTATGAGTAAATTACACAGGACATGTTCTCTATACCCTTGCAGTTTTTACTATTTGAAATTACAAGACTTTCTCATGAGCAGTGTTGGGGGTAATACCAAAGCCACTGAAAGGCAAGCCTGCAACCTTTAGCCAAAAAAGCATAATGGCTAATGCTAACTGGCGGTACGCAGGGAGGTGTTTAGAATGGCGACGTGATAGGCTGAGAGGTGCCGCACGTGATTAAGTTAGCCATTATGCCCTCTCCAATGGTAAGAGATACAGACACTCTCATCTCACTACGATCTCTGGTAATGCATTACAAGAAACGCAAGTTATGTAATCAGATTACTTTTTTCAAGTAACTAGTAAAGTAATGGATTACTTTTAAATTTACAACAAAACATCTGAGTTACTTTTTCAAATATGTAATACAAGTCAATTTGTTTTACCATTTATTGAATACAGCTCTCCTGTCCCCATGTGGAGAGAAATTGAGATGTGCAGAGGCGTTGTGTGCAAACATGATGGTTATTGTAGCTCTAGATTAAATGTGAGCATGCATTTACTCATCTCAGTGCACAAAAACAGATTCAGTATCCCTCAAAATGAATAAAAACAGTGAAATGCATACTTATTCAAGCTCAGCCCAGGTGAAAGGAAGTAAGGCAAAAGTAACATACTTACTACGCATTACTTTCCATAAAAAGTAACACAATTAGTTACTTTTTTAGGGAGTAATGCAATATTGTAACATAACTTTTAAAAGTAACTTTCCCCAACACTGCTCATGAGTAAAGCTCAAAGACCTTTGTACCTCCACCATCTCCAAGCTGTGATTGTAGCCCATGGCCTCCAAGGTAAGCCATAAATCCCTGGGGTCTCCCTCACGATCATTCGCTTCCATCAGGTTGAGCTCTAGGAATCCTTGTCTAGTTAACTCATTTTTCTGTGTGTCAAAGTTCTCTATAGGAGAGCAAATAATGCATATTATTGGACTGTACATTACTATGTACTTACCAATAAAGATTCAATTGCATCATCCATTTTGAGAGTGCATTAAAAGCAGCATGATTCGGAAGTTGTGACAGTCTTTTCTTCCCTATTGTGACATATTCAAGTGAAACAGGAAAATGTAGGGTGGGACTTGATTTTGTCACTGTGGTTTGCTATTGCTGTGATCTCATATGATTCACAAGTTGTCCTGCCCTTGCACCAAAAAACATGTCATCAGAGAAGAGAAGATGTTGCAAGAGAAAGTTATTTGATTAAAGATTACACAGGCACATGATTTATAAAATAATAAAAATGATGTGAATGGATAAATTACTTATTCATTCACTTTCATGGTGACATTTTAAAGTGCTGATTGATTGTGTGTCCGCTTCATATACAGTGTTTGTATAAGAACCTTTGCAGATGGCCCAGGCATCCTCATCACATTTCTCTCCACTGGTTCTCTGTTCAAAGAAGTTGTACTCCTCTAGGCTCAGCAGGCCGCTGCCATCTAAATCGATCACTTCAAAGATGTCAGACAACGCCGCCCTGTGGAACAAAACAGTACAGCATCTTTGCACACATAATAACGTAAACTCAGTAATTCAACATTTAGCATTAAACACAAACTTAACAGACTTTTATTGGGTTCCCTATCTAAAACTCACTGTAAATATGTTAATTTTTAAGATTAGAATTGACTAACTTGAACTCTTTGGTTAGCTCCAGCTCTCCAGACTGGGTGCGGTTGACTAGCTGAGCAGTTTTAGTGGTGGTCTTCTTTGTACTTTTCATCAATCTACAGCCAGTGGTGAAGGGCATGAGCAGATACGAGCCGGCATTGAGCTCTCCTCTCCACACAAACCTCTGTTCATCAATCACACACAACATACATCTTACTTACTGTTGTACAAAGTTAGAACTCCAATTCCAATGAGGCAGCACATTATATCAACCTTTATATTGAAGCAGTTCTCAATGTAGTATTTTGATTAAATTAATTATATATATATATATATATATATATATATATATATATATATATATATATATAATACTTATTTTAATATATTTCTTTGTAAATTAGATAAAAATTCATTCTATGAAATGACATTTGTGTCCATACATATAATATAGTTAATTTATAGAATTTTTGTAAACACATCAACAAAAAGCCAGTAACTATTTTTTTTGCTTTATTTATGAGGTATTAACAATATTAAAATATAACTGTATTAACAAATATTCACATAATATGGAAGTAAAATCTAGCCTTTTGTGTTTGTTCTCTTTACATTTATTTTCAGATGTTAGCTGATATAATGAATTTTTTGTAATGTATCAACCCTGATAATGTAATATTTTTTTTCCATTTTCAAATGTTGCCATAACTCATAATAACATCACCATGCATTTAGAAAGTGAACGCTGGGCATGTTTAAGTGCTCTTTATTTTTTATCTTTTTTGTTTTGTTATGTTTGTCAAAGGAACAATATTAAATATCAATACTGTGACCATGATTTTAAATAAGTGATCATTGAAAAAAAGTATATATTTGAAGAAATAACAGCATTAAATTCAACCCTTACTTTTCTGAAGGCATAATTATACCTGAACAACATCCATTAATATGTATTAGTTTAGCTTGAGATGGGACAATTTATTAACACTTACACACATTATTTGTCTGATAGAGTGTTTAAAATATTAAATTATTAAAATTCACAATATAAAACTGGAAGAGGCACTCATGTCAT
The DNA here is from genome assembly GCF_018812025.1 of Megalobrama amblycephala. Classification (NCBI taxonomy): domain Eukaryota; kingdom Metazoa; phylum Chordata; class Actinopteri; order Cypriniformes; family Xenocyprididae; genus Megalobrama; species Megalobrama amblycephala. The sequence goes on from NC_063051.1 coordinate 19,576,710, forward strand.
AGAAATACCTTCTTATATTACAGCTGATAATATGTCAAAATACTTTAAATACAAGCAGATATTATAGTCTGATAATACAATACTATCATATTTAGATAGGAAAGTGATGCATTTACTGACCTCCTTATCCCTTAACTCAGTAAAGCAAACCAAAGTTGAATCTTCTTTGGTCTTGTTCCCCGTCACCACATAGAGAGCTGTGTCCACACACATCCACGGGGAAGGCTTCTCTGTGACACACACACACACACACACAGTCAAAACCACAAATCTGCTTATTTACCATAGGTATTTTTAATAACTCAGAATCTGTAACTTCAGTAACTTTGGTCTTTAACACTATATATTTACAATATATTTACCAGGAATCGGGCTAAGATTGAGGGGCCGTATGGTCAGGTAGACACCGGTAGCCTCAGGGACTTGCAAGCGATACTGGAGAGAAACAATCGTTCCATCTTCCTCCAGATAAAAACAGCCTCTCATAAGAGTATGATGCCAGTCCTGGTGGAATAAGTGTTAACACAGTAAAAATCCATGCTGCATTAAAAAAAATCATTAGAAAAACAGCAAACATTAAAGAACTGTAGAATCATAATTCCAGCAAGAAATGTTCTGGGATGAAGTTGAAGATACAACCACAGGGTGACGCTATTGTAACATCTTTGCTAAAACAAAGGTATCAAATCAAACACCTGGGTGGAACAAAACAAAGTCCAAGATTTTTTACTATAGTGCGGAAAGATCAATTTCAATGCAGACCATCAAAATTCATATTATATGCACTAATAATGTAATTAAAAGAAAAAGGGCCTGAGGAAACCCATAAATCCTTGTCTAAAGCAAGTCTTTTTGCTCTTTTAACTGCTGTTGTTTAGGTCCAGCTAAAATGTTACAGCAAATATACTCTAAATCATCAAGTAATCAAAAATCGGAGTCAAACCGCCTCTTTTCTGACCCATCAGAGAGTACTTTTAGGAAATAAACCTTGTCCTCAGGTGCCACAGAGGCCTTTTAATGTTTAGAATTGGTTTATGCTTCTTTTCCGAGTGCTAAAAACATGGTTCTGAAATGACACTTCTTCAACAAAAGCAATTTCCTCTCAGAATTTATGCTGGGTTGTGAAACGTGTTAAGGATCAAATCATAACACTTGGGTGGTTTGTCCACCCCGAATCAAAATGAAGAAAAGCGCCCGAGGCAAGTGTCTACTTTAAAAGGCCCTGATGTAGTGTCCCAAGGAGATGGGTCACTCGGCTGGACTAATACACTGCCCTGTCACCTCCCAGAAACCTCTGTAATTTAAAGTCTCGCACACAGACCGCGAGCCACCATAAAAATACACAACCTGACCCTTTCCAATCCCTACACCCAATTATCAAGCTCCTGGCTCAGGTAATACAACAGGCTGGAACTAAGGCGATAGAACTTTCTTCACCCAAGAGCATCTAGTTTTTTCCAATCTCTTTGCTTTGATGAGTTTGGTCATTATTTTTCCGTGGTAAAGCAAACCAGCTGAGGTTAAAGTCAAAAAGAGTGCAAACAAAGGGAAGGAGATCAATAGCAGAGCTGCACTCATATCGACCAGGTGAAAATTTGCTACCAAAAGGCTTCGATACAACAAAAACACAGCAAATGTATAGCTGCCTGTAAGGCACTCGAGTTTACTCAAAGTTTAGGTTGTAAGCAAAATTAAAGCTGATGATAGTCTAAAACAGGATAACGTGTATATAACAATTTATTCTTAAATTTGCTCATTCCATTATTAGTCAGCTTTTTTTAAATTAATATTTGTATTATTTTATTTTAAAATTATTTTATTTTGTATTTTATTCTAAAATGTATATTTGATTTGATTTTAAAATAGTATACTTCTTTTATTAAAATTAAGTTGTCTTTTTAATTAACTATTTTAAAGTTTTTCATTAATTTTATTAATAAAAAAAGTTTCTTTATTTTAACATTTTTTATTCAGCAGTTTAATATACACTGTAAAAATGACTTTTCAAAACTGTAAATAAATATTTTTGGAGTACATTTTACAAAAAAAAAAAAAAATACTATTTCAGTCTTTCTGAAAGCTAAGCCAATGGGATACTGCTTGACTGAAAATGATTAGTTTAGCTCAGCCACTCCCACTTATTTACAGCTGTTGTTTAATAATTAAACATTTTTAATAATATTTTAAATTGTGTAACCTTATCCCAAACTTTACCTCTTTTCTACTGTGAGAGATTTTAAAATTGAAAATTCTATCATTTATTACTTACCCTCATGCAGTTCCACACCCGTAAGACCTCCGTTAATCTTCGGAACACAAATTAAGATATTTTAGTTGAAATCCGATGGCTCCATGAGGCCTCCATAGGGAGCAATGGACATTTCCTCTCTCAAGATCCATAAAGGAAAAATTAAGTAAACATATTTTTACTAAGTAAAAATATTTTTAATAAGTAAAAACATATTTAAATCAGTTCATGTGAGTACAGTGGTTGAATATTAATATTATAAAGTGACGAGAATATTTTTAGTGCGCCAAAAAACAAAAAACAAAATACGACTTATTTAGTGATGGACGATTTTAAAATAGTGCTTCAGGAAGCTTTGGAGCATTATGAATCAGAGTATCGAATCATGATTTGGATCGCATGTCAAACCGCCAAACTGCTGAAATCACGTGACTTTGGTGCTCCGAACCGCTGATTCGACATGCTGATTCATTACGCTCCGAAGCTTCATGAAGCAGTGTTTTGAAATCGTCCATCACTAAATAAGTCGTTATTTTGGGGTTTTTTTTGGCACACCAAAAATATTCTCGTCACTATATAATATTAATATTGAACCACTGTACTCACATGAACGGATTTAGATGTGTTTTTAGTACCTTTATGGATCTTTAGAGAGGAAGTGTCATTGCTCCCTATGGAGGCCTCATGGAGCCATCGGATTTCAACTAAAATATCTTAATTTGTGTTCCGAAGATTAACTTACGGGTGTGGAACGGCATGAGGGTAAGTAATAAATGACAGAATTTTCATTTTTGGGTGAACTAACCCTTTAAAGCTGCAGTCCGCAACTTTTTTTGTGTTAAAAATTTACAAAAATTATATAATGAGAATATACAACATGAATCCATTTTCCAAACCGTTTTTGTCTTATCCTGAATCATTAGGGTACACTTATAATAAGTGTTTATATTCAGACTATTTCAGATAGACTGGTAGGACTCGCCGCAGAGTATCACAGTAACTGCGTGACTCGCCATAGATATACACAGAGAAAAGTAGCTCCGGCTAGAATGTTCCTCCGCAAGACGCGTGCAGTTCTGTTTATTAACCGCTAGAGGGCCAAAAATCGCAGACAGCAGCTTTAAGGAAGAAGTCCAAAAGAAAGTGATATTCCCAAAATGCAGCTGGTACCTGTAGAGATTTGGGCTCTGCCAGTCTGCCACTCTTAGTGCTGCCAGTGCCCATGGTGATGGCCGTGGATAAAGATGACCGACGACTGCGAGCTGAAGATGGTCTGGATGAGGAGCGACTGTCTGTCATATGCAAACATAAATATAAGCTAAACCTAAAAATTGCACATTTTAAAACAATGATTTGAATCACATTAAAGTCGGCATGAAATGGAAGTTGCGATAGTCTTTTCTTTCTTTTTGTAATGTACAGGGGTTGGACAATGAAACTGAAACACCTTGTTTTAGACCACAATAACGGTGTGGTGTAGGGCCAATACACCATCAATTCATCTTGTGAACTAGAGAAACAAGTCCCTTACAGTGGCCAGGGGGATTTGAGCCATTCCTCTTCCAGAACAGTGGCCAGGTCACTATGAGATTCTGGTGGAGGAAAATGTTTTCTGATTTGCTCCTCCAAAATACCCCAAAGTGGCTCAAATGTTTGAACCATTAGGTGCACATGGTCCTTCAGAATGGTTTGGCAGTGCTTGTCAGTGACGTGTCCATCAAGCACAGTAGGGAATGCCATGATATTGCAGCCCAAACCATCACTGATCCACCCCATGCTTCACTCTGGGCACACAACAATCCGGGTGTTAAGCCTCTTTGGGGCTTCTCCACACCATAATTCCCACAAATGTGGGAAAGACAGTGAAGTGGGACTCATCAGAGAACAATACATGTTTCTCATTGTCCACAGCCCAAGATTTCCACTGTTGGCACCAATGAAACTGACATATGGCATTGGTACGAGTGACCAAAGGTTTGGCTATAGCTGCCCGACCATGAATATTGGCTCTCTGGAGCTCTTGACTAACAGTTTTGGAGAGTCAAGGTGTGCATTTAATTCTGCAGTGAGTTAGGCAGCTGTGGTTCTATGTTTTTTGGACATAATCCGGGTTAGTACACATAATTCCTTTTCATACAGCTTCCTCTTGCATCAACAGTTACTCTTGTTGGATGTGGCTCGTCCTACGTGGTGGTATGCCGACATTATCCTGGATACCATAGCTCTCAATACACCACAAACACTTGCTGTCCTGGTCACAGATGAGCCAGCGAGATGCACACCAACAATTTGTCCTGTTTTGAACTCTGATATGTTTCCCATTATGTTGTGTGGATTGCAATATTTTATGTTCAGCTGTGCTAATTCAACCTTCACACTCTGCTCTAACTGATGGAATGTAAAATCAGTGAAGATTGGCCACCAGGCAGTGCAAATATAGCTGTGAATCCTCCAACACTATATTTGCCAGTGTTTCACTCTCATTGATCAACCCCTGTATATCCAATTGAAACGGCTCCTCAAACAAGAAAAAAAGTAGGCAGGGACTTGATTTTGCCCATCAGGAATTGATTGGATGGTTGTCGATTGCTATTGCTGTGATCTCATGTGAGAGACATGTCCCGATGACTTGTCCCGCCCTCATGTCGAAAAACACATCATCAGAGAAGAGATGTCACTGAGAGAGGGAGGGGACGTTATTTTGATTAAAGATTATAAGGGCACATAAATTAAATCAAGGATAAATCATTTATAATACTTCAATATTCTATCATAAAAACAAGAATGGTCAATTTTGATTTCATGGTGACTTTAAAGTTGAACACCACAAAGCAAAAGCAAATCCTCTGCTAAATCTTCACTGGTCCTGCACTTACTCGTAATAATGACAAATGATTGCCTTAATCAAAAGGCTTTAAAAGTTCCTCCCCCACGCAAACCCTCTATTGAGTTCACATTATGATGTATGGCACAAATCCAAATGGATCCATTTCTCATCACACATGAGGGGAAATCAATAGCTTAACCATTAGTTACTATATAATAGACTTAACTGTGAAAAATGAAATCAGAATTGTTGTTTGCTTTTGTGTGCATGCACATGTGCAGTCTGACCAGTAAATAAGAGCCGAACCATCCCAACCTGAACACGCTCATTCTCGATATACCTAGTGTTTTTATATTTTGTGCTTTTGTGTAGATCCTGTATCATACCTTTCCTCTGTGTTGTTTCCAGCTCTGTTCTAGACTGTGTCTGTGCAGCTGGAAGCTCAGGTTGGGACTCTAAGCTCTGTGGAGAGTTTTCCAACTGGTTGCCAAAGTTCTGCCTCTTCAGTTTGGCATCAGTCTCGAGCTTCTCCAGTGCTGCGGTCTGACACTGTTCTACTGTAGACCCAAGAAGCCTGCAAAACTGGACAGCAGTCTGGCGGTCACACTTTATATTAGGTGTCTTTAACTACTATGTACTTACATATAAAATAACTGTTAGGTACAATGTGCTTATTGTGTTTATGTTGTATTGCAAAACACTTGCTGCTGTTGAGGCAAAGTCCATTTAAGACAAGTCATTTCACTCGGCGGCCATCTTTGAAACGCCTCTCGGGCATCCTGGGCATCATGCAATCTCTTTGAATGGGGAAACATCAAATTCTCCAAAACTGTTTGCCAACCTTACGATTAAATTTCATATTTGAAATCACTAATGAAATCTAACAACAACCGGCTCATAAATTTAGTTTCTAAACGCTCGAATCATGACAAAAAAAACTATTTTTCAGGCTGGATCAAGCTAATGCGCATGCGCAGACCTAAATGCACGTCTCTTCGGAGTGACGCGATGACTTTACCAGTCGACGATTGGCTCTTATTTAGAAGGCGGGACTTATTCCGCCACATTGCGCGTTACACTTTCTCCCATTCAAAACAATACGAGTGACACGTCTTGTGTTATTCTGTAGTCTTTGGTTGAGGTTAAATATGGGTAAGTTTAGGGACATGTTTGGTTATATAGGTAGGTTTAAATGTGGGTTAAGAGGTAGTAGTAGGGTTACAGATATTAAAAGATAGGGATAAGATTTCCTTGAGAAATTCATAAGAGCTGCCTGTCTGTTTCAACCCTGTAAAAGCAACATGGATAGATTAAAGGGTTAGTTCACCCAAAAATGAAATTTCTGTCATTAATTACTCACTCTCATGTTATTCCAAACACAAATGAAGATATTTTTGATAAAATCCAAGATTTTTTAATTTTTTTTATCCTTCATAAAAAGCAACGTAATTACCATCTTTCAAGGTTCCGATAAGTAGTAAAGACATTGTTAAAATAGTCAACGTGACTACAGTGGTTCAACCTTAATGGAGTGTTTACGTCAAAGACTATAGAATAAGTCCCGCCTTCTAAATAAGAGCCAATCGCCTACTAGTAAAGTCATCGCGTCACTTCAGCGGCCGTTAGAATCACCGGTTTCTATAGAAACAGTCAGACGCGCGCCTCCGAAGAGACGTGCATTTAGGTCTGCGCATGCGCATTAGCTTGATCCAACCTGAAAAATACAGTTTTTTTGTCATGATTCGAGCATTTAGAAACAAAATTTATGAGCCGGTTGTTGTTAGATTTCATTGGTGATTTCAAATATGAAATTTAGTCGTAAGGTTGGCGAACAGTTTTGGAGAATTGTATGTTTCCCCATTCAAAGAGATTGCATGATGCCCAGGATGCCCGAGAGGCGTTTCAAAGATGGCCGCCGAGTGAAATGACTTGTCTTAAAGGGACTTTGTTTACGTCCGAATGCCAGCTCAGTATTGACCGGCACCTGCTACAGCATCACAAGCATGCGTCGTGGTGCTCACGTGAACATCGTCGGCCAATACTGAGCTGGCGTTCTGACGTAAACACGGAAGCGCTGAACTGCCTTCACTGCGTCAACAAAAAATTCGTTAAGGTTAAGTTTGAACCACTGTAGTCATGTTGACTATTTTAACAATGTCTTTACTACTTTTCTGGACCTTGAATGTGGTAATTTCATTGCTTTCTATGTGAGAACAAAAAAAACTCTCACATTTCATCAAATATATCTTAATTTGCGTTCCGAAGATGAAATACGATCTTACGGGTTTGGAACGACATGAGGGTGAGTACTTAATGACAGAAATTTCATTTTTGGGTGAACTAACCCTTCAATTACAGCTGTAATTACATGCAGAATGTTTCTCTCTCTCTCTCTCTCTCTCTCTCTCTATATATATATATATATATATATATATACACACACACATAAGTACAAGGTTAAAACATGTATGTGCGCACAACAAGTGCATTGTATCAAATGATTAATTCAAATGTTAGTACATAGTAGTTAAAGACATTTAATATCAAGTTGGACCAGCCTGTCTAATTCAACTCAACTATACTATAATTTGTCTATTTATAAAAAGTGTACTGCTGTGCAATGCTTGGAGATCATACCTCTGCGTAATCTAACTTTCCATCTTTGTTGACATCTGCTAAGGAAAAGATTTCGTCCACTTCCTTAGGTGACATTTTTTCACCAGACTAAAACAAACAAATCAAAATACAAACCTGAAATGATTACAACAGCAGACACACAATAAAGCTGTGTCCCAATTCATCCTTTGAAGGATGCAGCCTCTGAATTGGGACACAGCTAATGTTTGTGAAGAGAGAATTGATTTAACACTTACTGAAGTAAGGATTCTGCTGAGCTCTTCATGTGATATATATCCATCACAATTTACATCAAATTTCTTGAAAATTCTCATAAGCTCGTCTGGTTCTGCTGGTTTTTCCTTCTTAAGGATCTCACAAAAGTCATCAAAATTCAGATTCTTGGTTCCTGGGGGCCAATATTTGTCTAAAGCTTTCTGTGATGGATTTCTACCTGCTTGCTGAAGAACTGAGATAAAACAGCAAAGATGGACATCATCATACTGTACACTGGCTTTTAACCTAGTGATAATATTTAGTACTGACATTAGATTAGATATGACATTAAATATTTTCAGAAATATTTAAATGTTGACTAGTGTGTTAATTTTTATATTACATATTATATGATATTATTTAAATGTACATTATCTACAACATTATATAATGTTTGTTCTTGAATTATAAATTAAGTAATGAATTAGGAAGTAATTATAAGGTGTAACCCACTTATTGGTCTTATCAGTAATATTTAGCCTTTGTATTAAAGATCATCGTGCAGGTATAACTTAAAGGTGTTGAGATGCATTATACTCACCGGTGCACAGCTGATCTTTTGAAGTCATATTAACCAGGCTGGATCTGAACACAGAGAGATAAGCAGCCCTGCACGTCATATAAAACCTCTCTTCCTCTGAGTGCTGCATTTTGAAAATACTGTCAGTATACAACCGAAATATCAAAGCATACTGTAATAATAGCAGTGAGCCAGAGAGGTGAATCTGTAGGCTATTTTATGGTTGGTGATGTTGTTCACTATCGAGTCTGATTGCCATGGCTGCCGTGTGTAAACAAACCCTCTGAACGGTGCGCAGTTTTAAAAATATAACGGGAAACAACTGCTTTCAATGCTTCTCATTCAATATTTATTAATTAGACATTTTATGCTTGTACTTGTGATATGCATTTGGCAGGGAATACAATCGTTACTCTAACAATATTATAACTCATTCTGTGTGAATTCTCTGGAAAATAGAGTTAAACACTCTCCAATACTTTAACAAGCACAGATGAGTGTTTCCGGGGAACTAAATTACTGCCGCACCGCGCCAAACTACAAATATAAGCGCCATTCTGTTTTATAACTTCAAGAAAGAGATATCGACTTCAAGAAGTATATATTTAAAATGCCGTAAGTTTATCCATTCATTTGGCTCACGTTTTTTTTTTTTCAGAATTATTACCACTGTTTATATAATGTTAACTGCAGTGGCATTGTGTTCATGCTACCTTAACGAAAAAGTACAGTGGTAACATAAGATGGTAATACCATGGTATTTTGCTGTCATGGATGCTTGCCAAAATATTATATGAAATGATTATCATATTCATGATCTGTGGTAATACTTTTAAGACTACTATATAGCTAACATTTACCAGTCCATGAAACTATAGTAGTAGTTTTGAGGTACTTTTTGGTCTCCACGTGAGATAAACACTGAGAAATATATATATATATTTACATGTATATATTTATACACATAATATATATATATATTTGTGGGTGTCTATATATATATATATATATATATATATATATATATATATATATATATATATATAGGATAAAAATGTCACAGACTAAATGTAAGTTTTAATAGATTTGAGTTTTTACAGTTCTAGAGAAAATCATGATTCATTCAAGATACTTAGTAAAAACCACTGTTAAAAACTGCAAGAACAAAACATTAAGTAATTTAACTAATTTCCCATACAGTGTGAAGAGAGCTCTTCAGTTAGAAGACAAAGAAAACGTGAGTTCTTTTATCATGCACACATCAGCAAGCTTCTCTACCACTAACTTTTTCATATTTTTTTAATGTGTATTTGTTCAACCCATTATGACTTAATCACAAGTTATGAAAGAAAAGGAATAAGATTTTATTTCTTAAAAGTGCAATAAAAAAAGAAATACCCAGATGTTTTTGAAGTATGTAAATGCTTTTTATTTTAGAGCCCTGCTAAGAGGCATGCACCAAACAGGAACTATTCGCCTTTGACTGGAACCCAATTGACAAAACCTGCAGGTACTAGAACCCGCAGTCCATCAACTGTGTCCTCCTAGTCCTATAAAAATCACATTTTGCTCCCCAGGAGTTTTAGTTTTTAATTTTTATTGCGAACAGAGTAAGATGTATGTGTGTTCTTTTCGCTTCTGATAATCATCACCATAAACAATCCCCTGCTCGTGTCATGTTGTTTCCAAAATCCTGTACAGTAGGGGTCTCTTGTAATCCAGTGATATTGCATTTAGATTAGCTGTCTGCGTAGCCATTAATAATATCTTTGCTCATGCCGATTTGATAAATTGCTGACATTTAGTGCTTCATCAGCAGGTAATTCCAGAGCAGGTGGGAAGAAAACGAATCCCCCTCAAACAAAAGAGCCCATGACAGACGCTGAGAAGTAAGGATGAGGAAATGTCTTTTTAAACATGTTGATGATTTCTATCAATTTAGTAATAATATTAAAGATTTAAATACAAAGTACAATAAAAAAGGAAAATGTAAAAATAAAAACACATTTACATTTACATTTATTCATTTGGCAGACGCTTTTATCCAAAGCGACTTACAAGTGAGAAAACACAGTTATAATGTTTAAATAATGGCCCATGCTTTAAAATGTTAATGTTTTAATGCTGTTGTCGAGTTACTGTGTTCAACTTTTTATTTGGTTATGTTCGACAAAAACCAGATTGCCATCAAAGTCTATTTTTATGAAGCTACTAACATTGGTATAACTGGAGCAGTGGAACAGACAGAAATTTCTCCTCATTACTGGATATTTCCTTTGTCCCAGTTGGCTGATAGCCATTATGACTGATCAGAATTTAATGACAGGACATGGAGGGAGTTTCATCACCAGCCAAAAGCCTCGTTGATTTACATAGCACTAAAAATAGTTGGATAAGGAGAGTTTAAGAAAAGACCTATTTCCTCTCCAACGCATACTAACACAGAGCTCCGTGTGATCCATCAAGACAAGCATTAGTTTTGAATTTTATAGTGCAGTCATTTAAGAGGAAGCTAGTTAAATATATATAAAAACATCAATAAAGAGAGCGGGCTTATGATTCATTTAAGAAAGTATTCATTTGGTGAGTCAAACCCAAGAGAACTTCTCGTGCAAAATGTAGAAGAGATCTTGAGAGTGATTGGGCGAAGATCCTTGTATAAGATTTTGCCAACTCTTTAATATGTCTCCTAATATTTTTAAATGTGTATTAAAAATATATGAATATCTTATTCTTAGTCAGCTTGTCTCAAAGACTTAGTAAGGAATATGAATATGATATCCTATGTCCTTATCAAGCATATTCTGCAAGAATCTAATAATGTAATGTAATATATTTAATATAACATTTTGCCATGGCACATGCCTAATTAGCAATTCAAGAATAATAATAAAAAAATCAGATTAATAAATAATGGATTAAAAATTAATGGTTACACTTTACAATAAGGTCCCATTAGTTAACGTTAGTTAATGCATTAACTGACATTAACTAACAACAAGCAATACATTTGTTATAGTGTTTATTAATCTTTGTTAATGTTAGTTAACTCGTTAGCTCTGGTCCATTAAATAATATAATATATGCTTTTAAATGAGTGTTTTTTATTGTTAGTTAACAATTGTAGTTAACTAATTTTAACACATTGATCCTTATTGTAAAATGTTACTAAATTGTTTACTTTTTTTTCTTTTGTTTTTGTTTCCCCCCTCCCCCAGAATTTTGTTCCTCAGGTCTAAGGTGAAAAAGTCTCTCAAGGATCTCATGAAATACAGGCAACAGCTGGAAACATTATTGGTATGTGGATCGAATATAGTATCATGTAGTGGTGTATGCACTGAAGCATTGTTTATAGACTGGCCAATTAGACTAAACTAGACTAGACTAGACTAAACTACTAGTACTAAACTACGAATAAATTGGTGTCTGAACCACCATTAAGGAGCTTCATACCTGCCGATATTTAAATTAGTGGTCGACCCATGTGCGTTTTTATCAAAATTATTGCATTTGGTCCTTCAATCCTGAATATGTGGTACAGAGTTAGACTAGATTAAGCTTATTTTGATGTGTGTAGCCAGCTACATTTAAGGCATCTTATTGAGGTTGCACTTTTTTTTAAAGGGTTAGTTCACCAAAAAAAGAAATTTCTGTCATTAATTGCTCACCCTCATGTTGTTCCAAACCCGTAAGACCCTCTTTCCTCTTCGGAACACAAATTAAGATATTTTTGATGAAATCCAAGAGGTTTTTTGACCCCCATAGAAAGCAACGTAATTACCGTCATTACTTTATTCAACTGATTGTTGAATAAAGTGGTTATTTTTGTTTTGTTGTTCTCATCGCTTCATAACATTAAGGTTGAACCGCTGTAGTCACATGGACTATTTTAACGATGCCTTTACTACTTTTCTGGACCTTAAATGACTAATAATTACGTTGCTTTCTATGGGGGATAAAAAACTTCTATCATCAAAAATATCTGAATTTGTGTTCTGAAGATGAACAAAGGTCTTGGAACAACATGAGGGCGAGTACTTGATGACAGAAATGTCATTTTTGGGTGAACTAACCCTTTAACAGGAAAGCTGTACTAATGTGTTTGTCTTTAGCCAGTAGAGGGCAGTAGTGAGCTGAGGAGTCTCTTGCTGATCAGTCCTGCTGATCTACAAACTGAACTCAAGAGACATGAGAATCTGTGTGAGTCCTTTCTTTGAGTTTTCTGCTGTATATGCATAAACCACATAATGCAAATGTCTCGCATCTCAAGGTCACTTTATAGACGCTGTTTAAACAGTTTATTTGCTATTAAGGGTTTATGTGACAAATTCTTGCTCCATGTGAAACATAAAACTGATTTTTTTTTGCTTTCCAGCTGCTAAAATTGCATCTTGTGCCCATAGAGCAGACACAAACAAGGGTCATTTCCAAGGTGAGTGAATTTGGGAAACAAATGAAAGTTTAGAATTGAATTCAGACGTTTGTTTATCATTTAAAAGCATGAACGATAACACTTATCTTAAGTGGATATCCAAACTTAGTAATTCTGTCAGATCTGATAGCAGCCAGTACACAATTAGTTATGTTTCAAATCTTGAATGTTTCCCCATCACAGCACAGTCTTTGTTAGACTCTGACACAAGGATAAGTTACGTCCTGTATTGAATTGATTCAAATTACTGTATGATGATTGTGACTTCATTGCTTTGCCTAAAAGAGCAAGAGAAAGAAAACATTTTGTGTTCCACTTATATGTGAGTCATGATTGATTTCAAGCACTGAAGTTCTGGATCTTGGTCACATGGGACCTTTGAATAGCCATTTATGAGATTTGGTTTGTCAATGCGGCGTGCTCATAGACATTTGTCTCGATCTCTGCACAAATAAAAGGTTCTCTTTTTCTAAGAAAAATATTTCATTTTCCTAACACAAACAAGCCAGAACTCCTCTTCATGGGACAGAATTAATTAGATTATTTCAAGCACACATTCAGCCCCCAGCAAAGCTGCACTTGTGATTCAATCACACAATGGTGATTTGTTGCAACTCAATGGTTGGATTGTGATGAAGTTCAGCATGTTTTTAAGATAAGGTCGGCTGAAATTGTTTTAATTAGTCACACTCGAGGACCCTTGTGTATATGTTGCTTGTAGCTCGACACCAAAGGAATGTCACAATCTTGATCACATGGTGGAGCATGAAATTTATCAATGTAGACAACAACAACAACAACAACACAAGAGTGTTTTCACATTTACATCCCTAGACAGAGGTTTGTTGAAATAAGATATTAAAACATATACTGACGATAAACAAATTGTTATTTAAGGCTGCATAGGAGTGTAACATATGATTGTGTGCATATTATTATATTATATTATATTATATTATAATGTTCAAAAGTTTGGGGGCATTATTAGTAAGATTTTTTTTTTTTTGGTAACACTTTAGTTTAGGGTCCAATTCTCATTATTAACTAGTTTCTTATTAGCATGCATATTACTTGGATATTGACTGTTTATTAGTATTTATAAATCACATATTAATGCCTTATTCTGCATGACCATATTCTGCATCCCTTAATCCTACCCAATACCTAAACTTAACAACTACCTTTCTAACTATTAATAAGCATTAAAGGTGCCCTAGAATTGAAAATTGAATTTACCTTGGCATAGTTGAATAACAGGAGTTCAGTACATGGAAATGACATACAGTGAGTCTCAAACTCCATTGTTTCCTCCTTCTTATGTAAATCTCATTTGTTTAAAAGACCTCCGAAGAACAGGCGAATCTCAACATAACACCGACCGTTACGTAACAGTCGGGATCATTAATATGTACACCCCCAATATTTGCATATGCCAGTCCATGATCAAGGCATTAGACAAGGCAGGCAGTATTAACGTCTGGAGCTGTGCACAGCTGAATCATCAGACTAGGTAAGCAAGCAAGGACAATAGCGAAAAATGGCAGATGGAGCAATAATAACTGACATGATCCATGATAACATGATATTTTTAGTGATATTTGTAAATTGTCTTTACAGTAATATTTGTCTAACAATACATTTGCATGTTGCTAATGTACTGTTAAATGTGGTTAAAGTTACTATCGTTTATTACTATATTCACGGAGCTGTCGTTATTTTCATTTTTAAACACTTGCAGTCTGTATAATGCACAAACACATCTTCATTTTTCATAAATCTCTGCAACAGTGTGTAATGTTAGCTTTAGCCACGGAGCACTATCAAACTCATTCAGAATCAAATGTAAACATCCAAATAAATACTATACTCACATGATCCAACGCATGCATGCAGCATGCATGACGAACATTTTGTAAAGATCCATTTGAGGGTTGTATTAGCTGTGTGAACTTTGTTTATGCACTATTTTATAGTCGCGAGCTCGGGGGCGGGGAGCGCGAGGATTTAAAGGGGCCGCAGCCTGAATCGGTGCATAGTTAATGATGCCCCAAAATAGGCAGTTAAAAAAAATAATTAAAAAAAATCTATGGGGTATTTTGAGCTGAAACTTCACAGACACATTCAGGGGACACCTTAGACTTATATTACATCTTGTGAAAAAACATTCTAGGGCACCTTTAATTAGGGGTTTATTGAGGCATAGTTATTTTAGGGGTTTATTAAGTCGTAGTTAATAGTTAATAGTGAGAATTGGGACCTAATCTAAAGTATGACTGATTTTATTTATTTATTTTTTTATTAGTACATTTATTCAGAAAGGAAGCAGTAAACTGTTCAAAAGTGACAGTAAAGACATTAATAAATGCTGTTGTTTTGAACTTTGTATTCATCAAAGAATCCTTAAAAACATCTCGGTTTCCGCAAAACTATTAGGCAGAACAACTGTTTTCAAGATTGATAATAAGAAATCACCAAATCAGCATATTAGAATGATTTCTGAAGGATCATGTGACACTAAAGACTGGAGTAATGATGCTGAAAATTCAGCTTTTCCAACACTATTATATTATATTATATTATATTATATTATATTAGATTAGATTAGATTAGATTAGATTATTAAAGTGCCCTATTATGGATTTTTGAAAATTACCTTTCATGTAGTGTGTAACATAGCTCTAAATGAATGAAAACATCCTGCAAATTTTTAAATCTGAAAGTGCACCGTATATAAAGTTATTGTCTCTCAAAAGAACGTCAACTCTGAGTCAATTAAACGAGTCATTTGTAAAAACGAATCCCTAGCTGTTTCGTTGTGACATCAAAACAAAACATTAGCATATTGCCCGCCCACTTATTGCACATGCAGACACCAGGGAAAACTTGAAACCCCTCAAACACTGCCAATACGTGAAGAATCAGTGGTTATAGATAATTTTTACAACGATACACAGTAGTATAGCCCGACCCTTGTGCTGTGTTCCCGTCATTTTACTGACGACTGCCTCTTTAACCTAAATGCGTTCAACGAGGGTTGTTATTGAAGGATGGGTCGGTAGTGTTATGATACAATGTAAGTGATGCAAGCACTGTATACTGTCCTCCGTATACACCCATCACCACAGATTAGCGTCATGCAAAAGAAGGGTTTGGAAAAATGAATCGTTAAGTGAATCGTTTGAGAGTCGTTGAGCAAATAAGGTAAAATAAATGCATATTATAAGACAATGGAAGAGTTTTTTGACATTGCATGCTTGTCGTTGGGGACTCCCAAAACAAAAATAGGACCTTTCAAATGCCATAATAGGGGCACTTTAATAAAAGTATAATAATATTATATTAATATTTTAATTTTGACCTGATTTTCCTGTCATTTGTGTTATGAAATACCTTTTTCTGGCTTCATCTGTGTTGGAATTGTAAACTTGTGAATTAGATTGACAAAATCTAATTACTTGTCTCCAGGAAAAGATTGTGATTGTTCATGGAAACAATTTTTTTCACTGAAACACAGCTAAATAGGGACTGTGTCAGTAAGCAGTTTCAGTTATCAAACTGAACATCAGAGTATGTTTCGTTCCAGTGAAGTTTTTCTTTTCTCATTGCATTTTAGTAGGATTTTGAAATATTTTACATTTGAAAGTTTGAAATGACCTCATTGAAGTTCCCTAAATTGTGTTTGAATATTTTTATACCTAGGCCAGAAGAACTATTTTTTGCAGCAACATTATTACGCTTTAAATAAATGATACTTAAATGATAATTACAGTAAATAAATGCATTGTACTGTATGAAAGTAGTTGAAGATAGTTCAAACTCTTGTAAACTCTCTTGGGACACCATTAGAGCCTGGCCCAGATCATTAATACCCTGGATTTCATAGAGACACATCATTGCTATTAGAGTTCTCAAACACTCAGTGTCACTTGAGCCATACAGGAGCTGGTGCGGATGACATATGATGGCAAGGATATGACACTACTCGTGTAAAAGCAAGCTGAGCACCAGGCAGCATGATACCGCCAAGACAGCTGAGAAAATCCACAAGGATATTTTAACTTTGACAGGCAAACCACTGAATCCATGTCCCTAACGGAAGCCCTTTCCAACCCCCGGCAATCATTTAATGGCTTCCCAAAACATAACCTTGGGCAAAAGGGCAACTCGCGAGCAAGATGTTTATGGCAAAACTGACAAAAGTTTTTCCCAAGCATTCTAGAGTGGCCATCCCTCCTAAACAATCAGACCGTCTATAAATTTTCTGGCTTATTCAGGCATTACCAAGTCCGGAGCCTCACGTTACATGTTGCTGATGAGCGCAAAATGGAAAAAGAGAGAGCGCAATAATTCTGAGGCAAGTTTGTCGCCTAGACCGAGGGTATTGATTATTTCTGTGTGGCGAGAGATTTGGAAAATTCAATTAAAGGAGCTGAGCAAAGGATTCATAAATCGGCCCCTGCCTCCACCTTTTCTACGCCCATACAGAGACATTGTTATGTTCTAAATCAATGTTGCACTTCACAATATATTTTCTTTGGAGCATGAAAATAAATAACATTTAAACAGTTCTGCTTACCGCTGAAACAAATTTTATCTTCACCAAAGCCCTCTCCGTCTTCAAGCGGTGGCCTCCGTACACATCAGCAGATATAGTAACGGATTTTTATGGCAAGTTTTCCATAAGAAAATCCTATATAATATGAATTTTGCAATGACAAAATGAGAAGGAAGGGGACGGATCAGCAGTATAAAAATTGATCAGGCCGCAGATGGGGTCGAGCTGTGGGAGATTTGTAAGACAGCCTTAATAGACTGTATTAAAAATTCCTTAAAATGTAATAAAACAAATAGGTTTTTGGTTCTTGGCTGGGACGGGGTCACAGACCCTGCTAATGCCACATCAATCCTGGGCTGCTGAAGGATAAATGGGGTCTGTTTGGGGAACATTTTAGTCTTTTTGATGGAAAACACCAGCACAATTAAAGGGCTGCTGTATATTAGAGGGCTTTGGGTGGGGAGGGTGAAGTTGAGCAACTCTCAGCGTGTGTTTTGGTCTCTAATACGAATGCCGGTTATGTTCACTCACACATCCTGCTTTCAGAGGCATTTCAGATCATTTGCATTTAGATCATCTGGCTGTGACAGCCGCAGCAGTCTACAAACTCTAGGACTGATGGTATGATTTGCCTGATAAGTTACATGTGCACATGTTTCATTCATGTTTTCGCAAAATGATCTGGTCTCTTAAGCTAGATAAAGTGTGTATTAATCTATCTATGTTGCTTTTACAGGGTTGAAACAGACTGGCAGCTCTTATGAATTTCTCAAGAAAATCTTAAGGTATGGTTTTTTTTTTTTTTTGTGTGTCTTCCTCCAACCTGGGTTATCATTGTACTCTCTGAAACTCATCATATTACATAGATTCTGAGTAATCCTATAATTATACGGTAATTAGTGGTGTTTTTATAAAGTAGGGTGGGCTGTTTTGACTTGACCCAACCTAGCAACCACCCTGAACACTCTAGCAACTACCCAAAACCCCCTAGCAACATGCTCACAATCACTCAGAACACTTTAGCAACCACATAGCAACATACTTGCAACCATTGTGGCTGAGATTTTTGTGTCTGAATTAGTGTTGATTAATCGCATCTAACATAAAAGTTTGTGTGTGTGTGTGTGTGTGTGTGTGTATATATATATATATATATATATATATATATATATATATATATATATATATATATATATATACAAATCCACTGTATTTTTTACAAATACTACACTTGTTGTACCACAAACTGTAGTTTTAAGAGTTTTTTAGGCGAGAATGTAGTTGTTTAGACCTAAAATATGTGACTCATATTTAATCATAGCTCCTATTTTACAATTCGTTTAGACGTTTTTGGAGATGCGAGCTCCAGACCGTCAACAGCTGTTCAGTGCTCGTGTACCCGCCGAGAACAGCTTCATCTTGGCCAGTGCTTCAGGGATTTGCCGCTTTGTCCTATATTGGTTAAACATGAGATATAATTCAACTATAGCCGAATCACAGCCGTGCTGATATCTAGCCACATCGCACTGCTACTCATGTGATATTGCTTATATTGGGACTATTCGATTTGTCAGCACTAATAAAAATACATTTATTTTTCTATTTTTATTTAAATTTCCGGCTTTAATTTCAAATGAATTACACTACCGTTCAAAATGTGTTCAAGTAATCCTGAAAAAAAAGTACCATATGTTCCACCAAAATATTAAGCAGCACAACTATTTTTAACATTGGTCATAGTAAGAAATGTTACTTGAGCACCAAATCAGCATATTAGAATGATTTCTGAGGAATCTTGTGACACTAGTAATGTAGTATGTAAAATATTTAAAAATAGAAAAGTTTCTTGAAATTTGAATATTTCACATTATAACTATTTTTACTGTATTTTCGATCAAATAAATGCAGCCTCAGTGAACATAAGAGACTTCTTTCAAAAACATTTAAAAAATCTTACAGACCCCAAACAGTGGTAATGTAATTCTATCAATCTATTTAATCTTAGTCTTAAATATTCATTTAATATGCCAGAGATTTACAAAGACTTTTACACACAATATGCTTTTTTTCCATGTAATACTATGCGCAGTTGCAAATGGAACGGTTCTCGCTTTGGCAGAGCTGCAGCTTACTGTCAGCGTGTTTGATGTACACTGAATGTCCTGTCAGTCTGAAAGCGCCGAGATGTCTGAGGAGGCTGTCAGTCTTTCCGGCGTAGTCAAAATGAGACAGCGCTGCCGACACCTTGCCATCCCATCTCAGACACATTTACATTGAATCCATTCTCTGAAAGGCTCCCTCCCACCCCCCTTTCACCGTGAATCTGACAAAATGTTGATTCTACAATACACGGTGTGCTGCGTCTGTGTGAAAATAGTGTTCTTACTGCTGGCATACAGTCCCATTAGGACTGATGCGGAGAGCAATGTATGCATACACATATATTTGAGAAAGCAACAAAGGTGTTGAAAAACCACACACGCACAGATATACAGGATGTAAGAGTATTCATTGTTGATCTGTCTCTTTATTTTGGCAGCCGCTGAGGGATCATTTCTCGATGTAGGACATGGGCGGCAGCTGGTACCCGCTCAAGGTGGATCACGTAACTCTCTCTTTATCACTTCTAGAGGCTGTCTGAAGGACAAAAGCTTAAGCTGACCTAACAAAACACACACTTGTCACACACTTTGCATTGCTACGGTTGAGAAGAACAAGAATAGCATCTCAGAATTCAGCAATTTGGTCTGTTCGCCATGGGCTGTTAAAGTCACTGAGTTCAAAAGAGTTTCAAGATCTGTAACCAAGCACGGCATGGCCGACAGCAAGATATGGTTATTTAATATTGGCGCTGTCTATTAAAATTGTATCATGCACCCTGGTATTGTGACTTGCTGTTTGTTTTACAGTATATCGGGTAAGACAGTAAAAACAAAACCTGTTCATTCTTTTCTCATTCTGTGTGTGTGTGTGTGTGTGCATGTGTGTCTCCAGACCTCGCTCAGGCTGTAACACACTAGCCCCTTTGTGACCTGATAACATTTATAGTTGTAATGGATTTTTTTAATGGCCGTCATTAACTCGAACAAAGAGGGGTGAAAAAGATTGCTTGTACTTTTTTCCCCTTGGTATTTCAGCTTTACAGCATTATGTTCTGATATGTCTGCTTCCATCATTTTTGTTTTACAGCTCATGAAGTTGAAGCATTTTAATGCATAGCTTTAGTACTAGCCTCACGTCTTTAGTCACTGCCAAGATGATTCCACTGTTAATAAATATTTTTCTTAAAATATTAAGATATTTTCTTTAAATATTTACTACTTGAAAAATAAATAAAATTCATACTTTTTTTTCTTAAGTTTGTTTATTTGATGCAAACTTTTGTTTAGGGCTGCATGAGTAATCAGAATATATGATTTTTGATATGATATGGCTTAGTATGATTATCTAATCAGAAGCTGTGACTTAATTTAATAAATTGGCTTTGTTTCATTAAAATATTAATATTGTACTTTTAAAATTGTACTGTAAAATAAAATTGATTTAAATACTTTATTTTATAGTTAATTATAGTATTTGTTAATATTTTATTTAATAATTCTTCTAAAAATTAATTGTTATAAAATATTTTAGCTGATGAAAACGTGCTAAATATACACACACACATATATGTGTGTGTGTGTGTGTGTGTGTGTGTGTGTGTGTGTGTGTGTGTGTGTGTGTGTATATATATATATAACATTTTCATCAGCTAAAATATATATATACATATACACATATATATACATATACACACACATCAGATTTTTCTTAACTTTTCACTAATGGTATGTTTTAATTAAAATGGTTTAATTATAGAATTATGCACATTTTTCATTTATTATATTTTAATCATACTCAGTCATACTCATTGAAAGAAACATTTTTTGTCAAGTAAAATAAATCTGAAATTTTAATATGGCTTAGTGTGATTATCAAATCGGAAAAGCTGTGACTTAATGTGTGCTTTGTTTCATAAATATTATGTAATTTTACATTAGTATATACATGTATATAATAATAATAAATAATTTTTCTTAAATTCTCTTATTTTTACAGATAAATAGATTTATGTTTAATAATTTTAATAATAACAATACTTATAATAATTATTATTCATAATTTTTGTTATATTGCTATATAATCACAAATATGTTGGCCAAATTGTGCAGCCCTACAAACAAGTACAACAAACCTGCAGTTTTAAAAATATATTTTTTGGGGTCATTTAAAAATTCTGGAGACACTTTCATTTGGTACAAAACATTTAATGATGTATCAAAAATGTTAATAAAAATAATGTCAGCACAAACGATCCATTATGGCCTGGTCATTTACACAATACCAATATCCCGCTAACTGAATTTGTCTCTAAATCATACAAGTGAGAGAAAGTCTGGCAGAACTGTATCTCCTTTCATTTGATTTACTCTTCTCAAGCAAGATCCCTAAACTTCATTAGGAGGAAATTGAATTTTTCCAAACTATTCCCATCCTGTTCTATTCTAACCATAGGGATTGTCCTCTCTTTCCACCAACATTCTGGCCTAGTCTTTTGACAGCCAATGTCTTTGAAGACGTGGTTTAGTTGGTTTTCTTCTGGCTCTTTTTCCTCTGTGGTTCCATCAACTGGACTAGGTTGAAATATATGATGAAACCCAGAAAGTGCAGAAAGGAGAGTACGGAGACCAGAACCGGAAACAGATCGGGCAACTTAGCCGGAGGCTCCAACCACACGCTCGTAAAGCTCAACGCAGCCATGGCCACCAGTGAAAACCAGAACTGTAAAAGACAAAGTGAACAACACTTACACAGTATTTCCTTTCCTATAACAATATATCATGACAAAGGTTCATTAGTCCTCCTAGTCAAATGCTACAACAGCAGTACACAGATCCTTGTAACTTGATGTTTATTTTCCACCCTGTTTTGGGACGGCGAGTCGAGGTATAAACATTAACATGTCTATTTACGACAGATGGAGTGAAGGATCAGTGGAAGTGCTGGTGTGAGCAACACGACCCCCCAATGAAACTCTACCTTCATCGTAGGGCCCCCTTATTTATGTCTCTTGTGTAAATAAATATATCTAGGCAAACCTGTGTTAATGACTCACGCTACACAAATAGCACACCTTCTGGTTTGAACATTCACGCAAGTAGCTGTTGAAACGTTCAGTCTTCAAAAGCACTAAGAAGAGCATGGGGTCAAGCTAATGTGAAAGTTATGGCCCGTTCAAGTGGCCTAGTGCGCTTAACTGACTTCTTCATAAGCGTCGATTTCATTAACATCAGTGGTGTGGGGTAACGGGCCGTGACGTCAGCGTTAACTTACTTTCCATTTAATGATCCGGCTGAGGTTGAGTTTAGGCAGACAGTGCTGAGTGAGTTTGTGATAGAGGCCCAGCCTGAGCTCTTCATCTGTAGTTCTCTCTAAAGCAGAGAGCAGATACAAACTCAGAAAGAGGAATGCCAACGAGGTCACCACGTAAGGCAACAGCAAACCGTCCTTCACCAGCAGGGGGAGCATGCTAGAGAGAAAACAAAGTTAAAAACATACAGAATTCAGAATGTGTACAATAATGGATTATTTATCCCTCTGTATTTTTATGATAGAGCTGGTGTTCATTTTTATAGGATTTAATTTTTTATTTTGATCAAGATTAGTGTGCTGTATTCGGCTGGTCCTGTCATTTCAAAATGGCAGCCCCCATGAAGAGACCCACTCCGTGTTAAAATTTTTTTTTAAATTTGGTCAATATTTTGTCATGTATTATTCATTAATTTGAATAAATTTTACTCTGACTAAAGTGGCATTTTTACAGTTTTTTTGTTTTAGTTTATTAAAGCCTCATTAAAGGTGAACTCTGAGCTGACTGATGTAGCAATCGACTTGTACATATACTGACACCAAGTGGTGTGGATGTAGAATCAGGCAAATGTTTGTCCAATCCTGCTCCTGGAGGGCCAACATCCTGCAGATTTTAGCTCCAACACACTTGCCTAGAAGTTCCTAGTGAGTCTGAAGACCTTGATTAACTGGTTCAGGTGTGTCTAATTGGGTTTGGAGCTAAACTCTACAGGACAGTGGCCTTCCAGAAACTGGTAGAAATGCATTATTCAGTCAGCCAAGATCAATTTATTCCACAAAAGTGTCCAATAATAGCATATCCAATAATTAATTTTAAGAGGAAAATAATATCTTAGCTGATGAAAATGAGCTTATATATATATATGTACAGTACAGTCCAAAAGTTTGGAACCACTAAGATTTTTAATGTTTTTGAAAGAAGTTTCATCTGCTCACCAAGGCTACATTTATTTAATTAAAAATACAGTAAAAAACAGTAATATTGTGAAATATTATTACAATTTAAAATAACTGTTTTCTATTTTAATATATTTCACAAAGTAATTTATTCCTGTGATGGCAAAGCTGAATTTTCAGCATCATTACTCCAGTCTTCAGTGTCACATGATCCTTCAGAAATCATTCTAATATGCTGATCTGCTGCTCAAGAAACATTTAATGTGTACAATTGTACAAAATATTTGTGTACAATATTTTTTTTTCAGGATTATTCGATGAATAGAAAGTTCAAAAGAACAGTGTTTATCTGAAATCTAATCTTTTGTAACATTATAAATGTCTTTACTGCCACTTTTGATTGATTTAATGCATCCTTGCTGAATAAAAGTATTCATTTCTTTAATTTCTTTAAAAAAAATAAAAATAAAAATTCTTACTGACCCCAAACTTTTGAACGGTAGTGTATAATGCTACAGAAGCTTTGTATTTCAGATAAATGCTGTTCTTTTGAACTTTCTATTCATCAAGGAATCCTGAAAAAAAAGTACACAACTGTTTTCAACATTGAAAATAATCATAAATGTTTATTGAGCAGCAAATCAGCATATTAGAATGATTTCTGAAGGATCATGTGACACTGAAGACTGGAGTAACGATGCTGAAAATTCAGCTTTGCATCACAGGAATAAATTACTTTGTCAAATATATTTAAATAGTACACAGTAATTTTAAATTGTAATAATATTTCACAATATTACTGTTTTTTACTGTATTTTTAATTAAATAAATGTAGCCTTGGTGAGCAGACGAAACTTCTTTTAAAAACATAAAAAATCTTAGTGGTTCCAAACTTTTGGACTGTGTATACATATATACACATACACACACAAAAACTCTTGTGAAATGTTTTAATTCAAATGGTTTAATTATCGAGAGATTTACTATACACAACTTTTTGCACATTTTTCGGCAGGTCTTCCTTACAGCTGAAAAAACTTGTTAACGAACATTTTATGAGCATATTAGACATGGAAGTAAACTTATAGCTATCTTAGCAGTTTCCATAGGCATTTGGCTAAAAAACAATAACTTGTTCACCAATCTTATCATGAATAATACTCGCATTGAGAAAATGTTGACAAAATAAAACAATCTTTGTGTTAGCAGAACAGGTCATGACGCAAAAAAAACAATAGAAGCTGTGAATTTTGATGCCGCAACATTTCGCCATAATGAGTAGAAAGTGTGCAAATTAATGGTGTGTGTTTGGGGTATAGAAAACTGTGGCAACGTGTTGTCTCTGTATGCTCTTGTGGATATTTCCCCTAATAGTGCAACAATTACTCTATCATAGAATATAATCTAATTATCTTCCATAACAAAGAGTATCATGT
Organism: Megalobrama amblycephala; assembly: GCF_018812025.1. Classification (NCBI taxonomy): domain Eukaryota; kingdom Metazoa; phylum Chordata; class Actinopteri; order Cypriniformes; family Xenocyprididae; genus Megalobrama; species Megalobrama amblycephala. The sequence goes on from NC_063051.1 coordinate 19,601,926, forward strand.
CTTCTGCTAAAAAACAGAAATATGCAGCATTAAAACATTTTGTGGAAGCAGGCAGTGTGATTCCAGAGAATGGTGGGTTGTGTTTACACAAAGGGGTCTTAGTTTAATGGTATGTGGGCTATGTCATGTAATCCAGTGATATCCTTACACTAAACCATGCACACAACAATTAGTGTGGACAGCTGGGACTCCCCTATCGGCTACTACTCTTCCTCGCACTATACAGTCATTTGCTGATTTTGTTTCCATCTTAACCATGAGGATTAATTTATTTATAGTACAGTGACTTGAATTTAGTAACATATATTGCATGGTATCTTACCTGAAAGTTGACGTTAGCAGAAACCAAATGGCAATCAGAGGTATTTCGTTGACGACAAGGCAAACTGGCCTGTAAAACACATATATGAATTTTAAGACTATATTTACTACATAACAGATATGGTTTATATGATAGCATTGCTATAATTATATAGTTGAGAGGGCAAGGACTAAGTATCAGTATCATCTCTCCCCACTGATCCAGGCACTACACTTCCTCTGTCAGCAATCTTCTAACACCCAATAGAGACCCTTAATCCAAAAACATGCCTTACTGATTGACTAACACATGCAAGATATTACACAACTAAAAAATGTGTTGCTTGAAGCTGGCTCTTTCTGTGTATGTACATCTAGTATGTTGTATATCATAATATATTAGATTTATGACATACAAGAATAAACTGCAGAATACTAAGGGGAACTACTGCACTATACTAAACAATCACTAATTTGAAGGTAAAGTTTATCATTTCTAGGAACTGGCCGATATTGCCCTTTTATATTTATGATTATGTGTCCGATAACCAATTTGCATTATTTTTTAATTATTGTTCCATTTCAGCATTTAGACTACATCATTAGGGCTTGTCAATAAACGCTCAGGAATGTTTTTTTTTTTTTTTTTTTTTTTTTTTTAAAAAGCTCTCTCGAGATGCGCTTTTGAGACGTGATGCAATAACGGAAATAATAGAAATGGGCAAACAGATAGATAGATACTATTTTTACAGAATAGATAGATACCATTTTTGACAGGGGAAAAAAAAGAAAATAAATTTCACTGGCTATGGCCTCCTCCGCCATGTTGCCGTCAACTGTTTTGGAACTGACATTGAACGGTGCTGTGTATAAAAGTTGAAATTCTTTTAACTTGACACGGCGTCATAAAAACGCAGCATAAACGCTCATGTGCGAGGCGCTGCAAAAGATGCAAGACGCGAGCGTAACGGTCATACGTGTCCGTCTAGTGTGTGTTTACATAGAAGAACAATGGAAAAGTAGCGCATTGGAATAGAAAAACGTGTTCTTTGTGAACGGCCCCTAGACAGCAATAAATTGCTGTATGAATTATTATGTCATTATATAAATGAGATAAGATAAATGAGAAAAGAGTTGTTTCCTAAATGGTCGCAAATGTATTTTCTCTCTTTTTTGGACTATGCCTATTACAAAGTTGTTTTTTTAAATGATCGCAAATGTATTTTTATCTTTATTTTGGCTGTTTTGGCTATTTTATTAAATCTACACATTTCTTTTTGTAATTATTTTTTTAAATACTTGACCCATGAAAACTGCCATTGGCTCTTTTCTTTATAGACTACCAAACAGTGGCATTTATCAGGTAGGAAGTTAAAAAGTGCATCTCAAGTAGTTTCTAGTAACCACCAAAAAATAATTGCAATAATCACTGTTTTCAAACATTTCCGTATCCCTTAACAAAAACAGTAGTCCGGTCCCTACAGGAACTCATGCTACTTTTGTTGAGCCCAAAAACGAGAGAAAAAAAAAAAGTTGTGTTATGAAACTGAACACTTCACCTTTAAACATGATATTGTTAGTTTTAGATACTGTTTTGTGTGTTCGCTTTGTCATAACATTTGTGTCTATTAATAACAGTGGGTCGAGCAAAAGTACTGTTCACAGCAACTGGATCAAGTAGTATGAATTATATCCCACTGCTTACAAGGCTGCTAGCAGGATGGACTTCTCGTGGACTTGGAAGGAGAAGAGGAAAAAAGCCAGGGAGGAGTTCACCTATAGTATAAGTAGACCAGGGGAGTCAGTGGTCAAAAATACAAGTTGTTGAACGGTCAAAGACAAACATAATGATGACACCACTTACCAAGGCAAGCTTGAACTGCCATAGAGTGGGTTTGGACAACAATTTTAATGATGAAGGCAGGATGAACAACAGAGTAAGAGCAAAACTGTAAGAAAAAAAAAATATATATAATTGAATACATCCATGAATTAATGACAGATTTACTATACACACAAACAGAGCGGAGAAATATGATCAAGAGCCCCTGTTGCCAAAGCCCGTAATCTATCCCATGGAACTAGAGAACGCGGCTGCCTGATCTTTTTATACATCCTCACAGTCAACAAGAAAGATCCCAGCATGCAGGAAATGCATGAGATTCAGAAATGGCCTGCCGAGCACTCACAGAATTACTTTAACCCCTCAATCATCACTCTCTTGGAGGAAAATGACCCTATTAGAGGTGAATGACCCTTGTGGCACAAGAATCTGGTCCATCACACTGATGCAAATTTAACAGGTGAGATAAACTTTACAGGGAATGCAAGTGTATCTTACTCAACTGTCATTTTTTAACCTTAGCATTTAGCATTAGTCATTTTATAACCTTATTTTCTAACCTAATTTGTTTCCTTATGACGCGTTTTAAAAAATAACATACAAATGCTTATAAAACTATATGAATGTCACAGCCCTGATAAATGTGAACTCGGAGCTGACCAATGTAGCATTCGCCAATGTAGTAATTGTTATATACTGACACCTAGTGGTGTGGATGTAGCATCTTGCAAACATTACACCTGCTAGTAAAGCATTAATCCCAGTCAGTAATTATTAATTTATTTTTCAATCAAAAGTGTACAATAATAGTGGGATAGCCAAGATGAAGTGTGCAGTATTTGGCTAGTTCTGTCATTTCAAAATGGCTGCCCCCATGAGCGGACCAGCTCAGTGTAAAATAAAACAGGTTTTATTAGGCTACTTATATAACTGGAGTCTTTATCTCACATGTATGTACATGATTTTAAACATATTTAAGCTAAAAAATTATGCATTATGTGTAAAACGTTTTAATGAGGAAAACATGCCTGAGTGCACCTTTAATGAAGCGCTTAAAGGGATAGCTCACCAAAAATGAAAATTCTGTCATCATTTACTCACTCTCAAGTGGTTCCAAACCTGCATGAATTTCTTTCTTCTGCTGAACACAAAAGAAGATCTTTTGAGGAATATGGGTAACCAAACAGTTGATACAGGAAACTATGGAGGTCAGTGGGTTTCCATCAACTGGTTGGGATATCGACATTCTTCAAAATATCTTCTTTTGTGTTCATCAGAAGAACGAAATTCATTCAGGTTTGGAACAACTTGAGGGTGAGTAAACGATGACAGAATTTTAATTTTTGCGTGAACTGTCCCTTTAAAACAAACCCATGAGAAAATTAATTACCGACCCTACAAATATAGACTGAACAAAGAGACAAACAAATCATTAAAGATTCTGAAGCAAATAGTCAAAGAAATAATCTTAACCAAGCCCTTGCACCTGCAGATTAGTGTCCACATATCAGTGTCACAAAATCTCTCTGATATCATTAACTACCCATAATCCTTCTGTGCCCTCCATTATAATGAGATGTGTTTCGCAAACTTGGTAAGAGGGAATACACCGAGAGAGATTTTTAGGAGGATACATAAAGAGACAAAGGAAAAGGAGAAAGGGTTGTGGGTAAATGGATGGTGAAGGATTACCTGAGGAACAGCTGAGTCTCTCTGGACAGCAGGGTCTTGATCTTTATCAGCACATTCAAGCTGCACCATGTGTTAGCCACTTTATCCTGTCAACAAACACATGCTGTCAAAGTCACTAAACTAATGCGCTCCGGACAGAATGACACAATGAGAACGAATGATACACTGACTGCTAGGTCAGTTTTCAAGTTCTTTTTGAACAGTTGTTTAAACTAGTGTGAATTCAGCTCATTTTAAGTCGAGGGCCAGACTGAACTAAATTTCACATTTAACTTTATGCGTTAATAACTAATACTGGGGTAAAATATTGGGTTCAAATTTAGGGAATATTAATCACAACAATATAGACAATATAAAGAAACATCACTGCTTTTGAAATTTAAATACGCCACCTAAAATTTATATTTAAAAAAAAAGTCAGTATTTTATTAACTTACTGTTAGCAACTTGCTGTTGCTAAAAATACAATATTATGAATATATTGCAGCAATAAGATAAATTGGCACTAGAGCTTTTTTTAAAAATATCCCAAGCTATATTTTGCCTATTATTTATATACTTTTATATTATTTAGTTGAATTAACTTATTTAAAATATAAAAAATTAGTTTGAAAATATAAAAATTAGTTTAAGATTCAGTCATTTTATTATGTGATATATTTCTAGTTAGTTGCAATGGCAAAAATTTCTAATTATCGTTGTTCATCTAATATTTATATATTTAATTACCGAAAATAATTTGTAATGGTTTTTAGTTTTAGTTATATTAAACAATAACAACTCTATTAAACCTATAAGTCATTTCTTTAACAGTTCTGAGATTTCATAAATACAGTGTATGAATTTACTCGGGTAATAAAATCAGTGGTTAAAATGTAAAATTTTGTTCTTGTTCATTTTTTATATTGTTGTAGCTCAAGAAAATAAACTTCTGCAAATTTATGATCATGCTTACAAAATTAGCACTGACATATAAGGCAAGTATCTTTAAATGGTATGTGGCTTTTGAAAAGAAAGCACATAAGTGGCATTACTCAGCGTAATCATTTCCCAACTGAAAGCGCAATAAAAATTCCTGTGGGCATTCTTGGGGGGCATTGGTACAAAGGGCAAGGGTGAAGTATTACACTCCCATTAATTTTCCCGTCAAGTAACCGTGATGTCAAAAAAAGCTATGCACTTATTTGTAAACTTATAGACGCAGGGTTGGTGCATACCAAGGACATTAATAACATCACCCAGGCTGCAAGGACTGCGGTTTTGCCACACACAGAAGACCGAATTGCACCCTTTAGGAAACTGATCCGTTACGAGTGCCCATTGACCTTTCTGCTGGGGTACCGACATGTGATTCCTCAAAGACTGGTGGCCTTTAGCAGTTGTGCAAAATCAGAGTTAGTAAATGTTATGAAAGTTGCAGCCCTGCTTCTGAGAAACTCTCCATAATGCTCAGTCCTCGAAAACACAGCTGCTGTCTTTCACAGCTGTGTGGAGACGAGTGGATACTACAGCTGAAGATGAGACCCACCAATGAGACCCACTTTGAAATATGTCTCAGTATTTATTTTCTTTGTCCATACAATGAAAGTCAGTTGGGTCCAATGTTTTGGACCCCACTGACTTTCATTGTATCGACAAAAGAAGACAATTTTAAAAATATTTTCTTTTGTGTTTCACAGAAGAAAAAAAGTGAAACAGGGTTGGAATGACATAAAGTTGTGTAAAAAATAACATTTTTTAAATGTGTTTTTTGACCATACAATGAAAGTCAATGGGGTCCTAAACTGACTTTCACTGTATGGACAAAAAAAAATTTTGTGTTTCACAGAAGAAAGTGATGCAGGTTTAGAACAACATAAGGTTAGATAAATAACAGAATTTAAATCTTTTTCAATTGTACATTTCTTACAGACAAACAGCACCGATTTAGCTATCGACTAAACATCACCTGGCTTTACCGTCCTCTAATGTATACAGTACGTGATAGCAGCAGCCAAGACTCGCTTAGCACTTCCTCCGTCACAAATGCTCAAGGCTCTAGGTTAGAATTACTCACACCTTGTGTATTATGTTAGCCTCATGTCAGGCAAATGCATGATATATTCCGGGCCCTGAGCCCTGTAGAATTTTCAATTACTTCTCACAACACAGCTACTCTGACAACAGGGTTTTTGGGAACATTTCAAAAGCAAGCCGCAGTACTTGTACATCATGTATTTCAGTATTGACTTACAAAAGGAATCAGACCTGGCTTTAGACAACGAACAGGAGACAGCTCTGGTTTTCCAATAAACTCAATGTGAGACCCTTGTTTACTAATCAGATCTAAAGGATAAATCCTGCTCTAGACACAAGGGGTCTTATTGGGGTAATCTATGAATATAGAAAGATCTGAATGGCAAGATGTACATTAAGTCAGTCTTCCATTTGCATTAGTATCACAGAACCAGGATTGAACACTGTTTACTGTATGTATCTACATAGGATTCTGGGAATAGAGTATTTATGAATTCATGCATGCATACAGAGAAAAATGTAATGCATGTGGATAAGGATTTCAAGGGCATTTCCAAGCAAACCCTGCATTGGAAATTTTAAAACAGGCTAGCACACAGCGAATAAGCATTACACGCATCATGCTGTAATGATGTGATGAAAACCCACTCCTTAAGCAGTAAATATGACTGATTTACATGCATTTTACCACCGTGTTTTCCTAAAGTAAAGCTCAAAGCCTGACACCAAATTGTGTAAATACTGCTGTGATTGTATGCAAATACTAAATTTATGCATTATGATTTATTTTTCAATGTATGTCACCATTAGCAAGGTAATTCAGTTATAGAAGCACGGGTTCAAGAGAATCAAATCAATTTAAAGGAAACTATTTAGGTGAACTTGACGGAGTTTGACGATTGATGTTTTGTGATGATGCAGGTGAATTACCTCAAACAGACCCCGATCAACAGGAAAAAGTCGATTAAGAACTTGTAGAGGTTGTTTGGGGTCGGACAAAAAGGGCATCCAGCAGAGGGCAAAGGTCACCAACACAGTCAATGAAATCTTGGTCAACAGAAACAATCTGGGTACACACACACAAAAAAAAAAAAACTAAAAACCCAACAATATATTTTTGTCCCAAAGATTAAAAAATAAAAATATTAAGCCATTTTGTTTTATCGAGGGATGACATTGTCTGTTCTAACAAATCAATTAAATTTGCTGACCAATACAACCATCTTGGGACTTTTGATTTTTTACATACTTGTCAAAGAATACTATTAATTTAATATATTTAAGTGAAAATAAAATAATTACATAAGGTTTTTCTAATTTCTATAATTAAATTGTCATAAATCAGGTTTCTTGACTACTTGAGCAGAGACAATACACCCTCACAGTTTTTCAGTTTGCTGTATACTGTAACCACTAACACCTCTCAGCTGTAGATATACAGTTGCACGCACAGACATAGCAGGGAGGGTCAGGCATGGCCAGAGAGTCATCTGGACATGTCTCTTCCCAAGTAAACTAATCCACCAATGCATTTGCCTCCAAAATGCCCTTGGTACATTGTTACTAAATCAACAAATGCAAGACAGCAAAGAGCAGAGCACGTGCACTGAGACTGATGAGGACCGATGTAAAAATGCATGTAACCTGCATACTTAAAAAGTAAAATTGAATAATAAAAGATCATTTTAAAATTACACCTATAGTGGGAAAGTGCCAGATGACGAACATTAAGCATTTGTTATTAGCTGGCATAAATCAGGCAGTCAGGCTATGACACTTACAGCTGGATTGTACAGCTAAACTTGTAATTATAGGAATGTCAACAGATTCATTAATTAATGGAGAGCAATTTTCCATTAACTGAACTTTTCACTTGTAAGTAATAATTCATACTTGCTGAGATTTGGTGATTTGGGTTCAGCTATAAAACTACCAATGACTTTACTTATAATTTAAGTCCTATTTTGATTATACACACATACATACATACATACATACATACATATATACATACAGTACAGTCCAAAAGTTTGGAACCACTAAGATTTTTAATGTTTTTAAAAGAAGTTTCGTCTGCTCACCAAGGCTACATTTATTTAATTAAAAATACAGTAAAAAACAGTAATATTGTGAAATATTATTACAATTTAAAATAACTGTGTACTATTTAAATATATTTGACAAAGTAATTTATTCCTGTGATGCAAAGCTGAATTTTCAGCATCGTTACTCCAGTCTTCAGTGTCACATGATCCTTCAGAAATCATTCTAATATGCTGATTTGCTGCTCAATAAACATTTATGATTATTTTCAATGTTGAAAACAGTTGTGTACCTTTTTTTCAGGATTCCTTGATGAATAGAAAGTTCAAAAGAACAGCATTTATCTGAAATACAAAGCTTCTGTAGCATTATACACTACCGTTCAAAAGTTTGGGGCCAGTAAGAATTTTTATTTTTATTTTTTTGAAAAGAAATTAAAGAAATGAATACTTTTATTCAGCAAGGATGCATTAAATCAATCAAAAGTGGCAGTAAAGGCATTTATAATGTTACAAAAGATTAGATTTCAGATAAACACTGTCCTTTTGAACTTTCTATTCATCAAATAATCCTGAAAAAAAATATTGTACACAAATATTTTGTACAATTGTACACATTAAATGTTTCTTGAGCAGCAGATCAGCATATTAGAATGATTTCTGAAGGATCATGTGACACAGAAGACTGGAGTAATGATGCTGAAAATTCAGCTTTGCATCACAGGAATAAATTACTTTGTCAAATATATTTAAATAGTAAATGTAAATGTAGCCTTGGTGAGCAGACGAAACTTCTTTTAAAAACATTAAAAATCTTAGTGGTTCCAAACTTTTGGACTGTACTGTACATACATACATATACATCTTACTTTGTTGTGTGTGTCTATTGAACATAGGCATAGATACAACTGTGATAAAAAAAAAAAAAAAAAAAAAAAACTTAACAGGCCTACTTTTACAACACTGAGGTTTCGTACCTTCTGAAATCTTTTGAGGTCTGCTTAAAAAACAAATACTCAATTTTAACATATAATTGAGATCAACATTTAACCAACAAACCGCAGTGTTTATGCAACAATCCAAGAGACTCACCCTCGCCCAGTCAAGCCCTGTTTGATGCACTTCCCCAGGAGGTAGCAGAAGAAAGGCAGCGAGTGGTATAATTCCATTTGCTTGTAATTGAGAGCCAAGGTGAAGGCCAAAGAACCAAACAGGTCCCAGCCCAAACCAAGTCCCAGAATCCCCCATAGAGCCAGACCCAGGCTCACACAGTTATATCTGAATATGCAGTTAAAGTCTATGCACGTGCTGTTTTTGCTGGATTCTTGACATGTTTGTGAATAGATTAAATTAAATTAAATAAATATTAAATACCATAGCAGAATTAGGGTAAGGATATTGAAAATGGCCATAGTCAATCAGTACAAGTCCTGGATATAGAAGGATGCATAGAGCTGTGGCAACCTATGAGAACAAAAAGACACAGTTTGACCAAATCAAAGCAATAATTTAATCTCAATAATTACAAAAATTTTTGAACAATTTACAAATTCAAGGGAATTAATTTAGTTACCTTTTGTTTAGAGGACCCATCGCAAAAGTAGAAGCAATAAACCAAAACTGCTGGAATGTAGATCAAAATATCTGCAAAAAGAACTACAGGAGATGAGGAAGGTTAATATACAAAGCCATGATCAATGCCCCGTAAAAATGCTTTTAACATTCAAGATTCAAATGCAGGTTACAAGCAATAATAACCCCATCCTCTTTGAATGAAGATACATATATAAATACAGACAAAGTATTGGGACACCAACAGGGACTGTAATGACATTGCATTCTAAATACATAGACATTAATATAGAATTGGTCCCCCCTTTATAGCTATAACAGCTTTCACTCTTTCTGGGAAGGCCTTCCACCAGATGTTGGAATGTTTTCAGGGCTCTGTGCAGGCCAGTCAAGTTCTTACACACCAATCTCAGCCAACCATGTCTTTATGGACCTTGCTTTGTGCACTGGGGCACAGTCATGCTGGAAGAGAAAAGGGCTTTCCCCAAACTTTTCCCACAAAGTTGGAAGCATTGCATTGTCAAAAATGTCTAGGTATGCTGAAGCATTAAGATTTCCCTTCACTGGAAGGCGCCTAGCCCAACCCCTTAAAACTAGCCCCATACCATTATCCCTTCTCCATTGAACTTTACAGTTGGCACAGTGCAGTCAGACAGGTAGCGTTCTCCTGGCTTCCGCCAAACCCAAACTCGCCCATTAGACTGCCAAACAGAGAACCGTGATTTGTCACTCCAAAAGAAAATGTTTCCACTACTCCAGAGTCCAGTGGAAGTGTGCTTTACACCACTCCATCCGATGCTTGACATTGTACTTGGTGATGTGAGGCATGCATGCAGCTGCTCAGCCATGGAAACCCAGTCCATGAAGCTCCCGCCACACAGTTTTTTTGCACTGATATTAATGCCAGTGGAAGTTTGGAACTCATCAGCTATGGAATCAGCAGAGTGTTGGCGACTTTTACGCACCATGCGCCTCAGTACTCTGTGACTTTAAGAGGTCTTCCGTTTCGTGGCTGAGTTGTTGCCGTTCCTAAATGTTTCCACTTTCAAATAATAATACCACTTACAATTGACCGTGGAATATCAAATGAGCTGCTGCTCCCGGCCCAATTTCCAGAAGAGGGGGGAGCTTTGACAGCTCACACTTCGGTTGCTCAACAACAACAAAGCTGGAGAATCTCACACAGCCAAAATGACGATTGTCAGTAACAGTGCTCAGCCTTACATTGTTCAAACCGCAGTCTGACACTGATGGAGAGACTTTAATTTTTAGAACACATCTGGATGTTTCTGAAAGATTAGTGGATAAATTTATGTAATTTTTGTGGAGTTGATTCAACTCATCGACTAGCATGTGCCGTCAATCTTTTTTACAAATCCAGCGTTGAATTGACCCTTGTTAGTCCGGCGTAAAATGACGGCAAGGCAACAAATCTCTACTACAACAACTCTTCCTCTTCTTTAAAGCAGCCCAACATGGCCTTGCCTTCTTTGTTGCATGTTCTCGGAGGCAGGATTTATGTAAATTTTGGGGTTTGTGATGTCACCAACCTAGGGTTAAAGCTTGCTGTGGTCTCTACCAGCCGTTTGTTTTAGTCCTTAAATAGCAATTTTTTTGTAAAAGAAAATATCTCCCTTTGCATTGAACTTTGAGCATCGTAACTTTGCAGACGTTGTTTATGCTCTAACAGCAACATTACACACTAACTAAAGTTAAATCATAATCAAGGAACCCTTTAAGAGGGAAAAGCAGCCCATAAATGCTGGTCTAGGATCAGTTTTTTTCCATAATAGCATATTGGCAAACGATCCAATGCGTATCTGTGTTTGCGCTCTGGCCAATCAAAGGTGTTTAAGTTAACACTGAACAAAAACTTTGGCGTTTTGAGCAGTGAGTGGATTATGAGTTCTGCAAGAACAAACAAGTATTTAAATAAGAGATTCATTGTACAGTCAGCTTCAATGATTATAATCGAACTTTGTAAGATTGCGATGAACTAAGTCAAGTCACCTTTATTTATATAGCACTTATACAATACAGATCGTTTCAAAGCAGCTTTACAGTGATAACAAGAAAATTATGCAACAAAGTTTGTTTTGGCTGTAGTATTGGCAGCAGCTCTAGAAGAAAATAGTGTTATTGTTTAGCTGTAATAATGCGATAAATATGAATTTCTTCATAGGTGGAGGGTGAACCAACTCTAACTGCCATGCTAAACCCCGCATCCAGTATGTTTGCTTTTCTGTTAAAATTAATAGTGATTTGCAAGTATCAGAAGCGTTTATGCTGGGATGTGTTGTGCAGTGACACGTAACTTGAAACTATTTTAAGGAATCTATTTAAATGTGGTTTTAAAGAGTTTTTCACCCTCCGCCTATGAAGAAATTCATATTTATCGCATTATTACACAAAAACAGAACTTAAAACACAATTATATTTATGAATGACTATCACTCGGAGACCCACTGACTATTTTAATGATGAGTACACTCAAAGTCTTTGGTACACTTCTGTTGTTGGTGGAACTGAAAAGCTTTTGTGACTCAAGTTTAGAAATAGTATAGGCATATTGCAAATGGGTCTATATGTTCTGGTGACGACCCTGGTTGTGTCCCAATACTTTTGTCCATTTTATATATATATTTATTTAGCAGCTTAACAGAAAAAAAAAACATAATTTAAAAAATATATCCAAATATTGTTTATGCGTGGTTTTATGCACCAAATTCAGTTCAGTTAAGACATAAAAATTTCACTGCCATTTAAAATATTTGCAATACATGAATTTCTGATGTCAATACCTACCTGTGGCTCTCATGAACAACTTATGAGTGTGGCTTTCATAGCCTCTAGATGCATTCAACTCCACCCATTCAGGATTAAGCAGCTTTGCTCTATCAAAATACACAAAAAAAAATCTAAATCACCATCATGAAGACATGTTCAACTGATCTGGGGTGCGTTTCCCAAAGCGAACTATGGTCGCAAGTTCCATCATTACCAATAGAGTTCAATGGGACTTAAGACCATAGTTGGCTAACGATGCTTTCGGGAAACACACCCCTGATAAGTTAAAAAAATCTTTTTATGGATGATGTACCATGTAAAACAACACTTACACATATGCACACACTAGACTATGATAGGCTGTCAGGGGAGGGTAATCAAGCCCCCAGTAGTTCAAATCATTATTTGTAGTATTGAAGTACCTTGTTTGGAAAAGAAATAAAAACTATTAGCTCACACTCATATAAGGCATTGCCTTTATAAATGGAATACTATGGCATTCAACTTTTACAAAAAAAAATAAAAAAAATAGAGGGAGCTTCACCAATGTTGGTATACTTGGCCATGGAGAAGGAATGAAAGACTAACCATTCATGAACAGGCAGATTGTAAGTCACTTCTTGCCAGTGTCTCTGTGCTTCATAGTCCCCGAACATTGGCGGTTTACCTGCACCTATTACATTAAATGCAGAATAGTATGGTTTATTAACTAAAACGTAGATGTATGACGTATAATAATAATCATCATCATCATATATAACATTACTTCACAAACAAAGTTTATTGTCATTTTACATAAGCTGATCTTGCTCATTTAGAGATGAATGAGCTGTTCCGAACACACCGACTGACGTGTCAATCCTAAAGAAACCGGTGCTTCACTGAAAACCAACCTGAGTATGAATGAAAAGACACCGCCCATCTCGACGTTAAACCAAGCAACACGCACATTGAAATAAGGCTCCAGTTCTCCATGTCTGGTTGCCTTCAGGACGTTTGATTTAAAAAATCATAAATCTGTAACATCGCTCATGCTTTCCTGCAGAGCCGAATTCTCGAATAGGCTGAGATTCACTTCCTGAAACATTACATCAGCAGAGTGGCGCCTCGTGATGACATCATACATTAGCACGTGGGTTGAATTGATTAAACAGGTCTGTATCCTAATGTCTGGTTTGCAAATTTGAACCAAGGACTGATTAAATCCTGAAAATGTTAGTGGTAATACGTCATTCTGTATCAAAAACAGTATTAAAGTGCGGTAAGTAAAGATGTTAACTTAGCTGCCTTACCTTAGATGTCCTAAATAAAAAGACGGTGATCAAATTGACTTACTATGGAACATCATCAGGTAAAGACGCTGAATGAACTCCCCTGTGCCTGTTTAGGAGCACTATGAATCAAATTATGAAGAAATTAAGAAAGAAAATAAAACTCTGTTTGTTTAACTATGTCCCAAATACTGGGCAAGATAACAGGGCAGTGTGCTAAATAGCTATCTATCGCTTAACAAGCTTTTCATTAAATGACAACAATTCGAAATTTATTAATAAACACTATTATTATACGTTTATTAAAACATTTATTCCGTTTATATAGAACGCCTTAAGAAACAAACAGTTGTTTGAAATATATTTTTTTTTTTTTTTAATATTTCAAAATATGCTCGCCATGTAGCATTGCTTGTGTTTGTTTCCTTGGTAACTAAACATTTTAATATCGTTACAAAAAATAAAGTTAGAGCCAATGTAACTTCATAAAAATGGAAAGCAATTTGCTTATTAGTTTGTTCCTTGGACCCATCAAACGTTTCATGTTGCCTGGTCATTTAAGATCTAACAGTTAACGTTAGCGTCGGTAGACCTACCTGGTCCTCTAGATGTCATTTGGTTTTAGGTCAGAGAGCATTTGCAACGTTGTCAATAATAAGTCAATTCTGAATTGTGTTTGTTGCTCTCTATTTACAATAATTGGCCCTTGAGTTCCTCAACTCTTATCTGAGCAGTGGTGTAATCATTAGCATTTCATTCACTTTAAGAGCTGCTGGATATGACAGCTTCTTTGTAGTAGGGACATCAAATATTTATAAATAATAACCATGGACAAGTGCTGATTTGCAATGACACTTTCATTACAGTATAAGGAGCCTATTAGTCACATACCACTCAATGACATGTTAATGTCGCTGTTTGCCATCTTTGTCATTTACTGCTTCGTCTCTGCACCCTTTAAATATTTAGTAACCACTGTATCCACATTTACTGTTGGTGATGTGCTCCAGGAGATACCTGGGATTGTCAGTGTCTCCTATAAGCAATGCCCTGCATGCTTATGGCTTCTGTATTGTGATTCTGGATGTTGTTTTTTGCTTGCTGACTTTCTTTTTTTTACATTTCCAGTAGCCTAATCATTCATTTTCTTCTTAAAATGTTTAAACATCTATTTATGCTTATTGTCAAAGGATAGAAAAAATGTTCTTCGCAAAACAACGTGCGAAAGAAGCTGTTCTGCTTTTCGATGCGCAACCAATACAAATTGGATGATTTCATATGTTTTCATAGAGAATTAGGCATATGTTAGAAAAAGAATTCTAAGTGTAACATCTAATATAAAAGCATGAACATGACATAAGACATGGGACGGCCGATAGGCGGTGGGAACACGGGAACTCTACACCTGTGTCGCGCGGAGAGCAGGTGGATCCACAAAGGTCAAAGCGTTGTTTAGTTTACCCAGAAATGCGTCCGACCACTTGTCACTTTCAAAATGCTCAGCAAGGGGTTTTCCTTTGTGTTTCACACGCCAAGAAAAATAG
The DNA here is from genome assembly GCF_018812025.1 of Megalobrama amblycephala. Taxonomy (NCBI): domain Eukaryota; kingdom Metazoa; phylum Chordata; class Actinopteri; order Cypriniformes; family Xenocyprididae; genus Megalobrama; species Megalobrama amblycephala. The sequence continues at coordinate 19,616,993 of NC_063051.1, forward strand.
AAAGTTTCAAAACAGTTGCTCTTAAACGTCTGAAGTCTGGTAGCTAAATGTTACATGACCGAACGTAAATGAATAATGTAGGGCAAGCAAAATTCTGAAGGTAGGCAGTGTTGCTGAAAACCTTGCATAATTTTGCATACATATTTTATAAATATGTAGCGTAGCGTCTCCTTTTTGTATCCAGAATATTTTTATTCATTTATTTTTAGAGCCTAATAGAAAATAGGCCTATGTCTCGCGACTCTTTGCATAAAGCGGGATGTGTTAACCTTGCACTCGTTAAAGAGTCAACTCTTTCCCACCAGCCGTCCTCGAAATAGATCCCTCATTAAAACCCGTTGAATCTGAACAATTTCACAGTATCTCTAGTCCAAAACAAATAACATCTAACTGATCCACGTGCGCGATCATTATCCCCGCAACAGATGCAAAGAAACAAGTAGCCTATTTTGAGATATGACCACCACGGTTACTGAAGATGCATCGAGATATGTGCTCCCATTAGCAGATCAGTCGTTTATTTGATGTAATTTATTCTTGTAGACGCTGTCTAGGCTACACTAAAGACATAACCCTCATCATCATCATCTAATGTGCTATAATTATAGAGAATTTATATTTCATATAGGCCTGAGTGACCTGAATGATCTTGTCAGTGTATTTTTTTTTTCTTCTTCTAAACGTTTCGGATGTTTTAAAATACTTTATAATTTGCCTGTGTAATTTTTTTAATGTCCAGTTTTTGGTTTCGATATGAACTTTGATAAATTCTTTAATAAGGTTTAGCTGAATTAGCTGAGACAGCTGTTAGCTTTTGAATATAAGCTAGTAAATATCATAACCGTTCCTGAGAGAAGAGAACGAAAACATATAGCGACGACCTAATTTGAATGTATTTTACCAACTAAATCCAGCTATAAATTACTGTAGGAATGTGCTGTCAAAGTCCACTGTGACAGGAAGGCATCAGAACAATGTGCTTACAAATATTTATCCCATTTTAAGGAATAAGGAGACAGTTGTGGAATAGGCCCCCCGTTAGTGCCTTTCAGAGGGTCAGTCTCAGCAGCGTCTTTGGTCTGAAAGTGAATTCAAGAAGAGGACTCTTTTTCGTTTCCCATGGGTATCACTTAAATATAGCCCTAACTCTTGTGCGCCACACACCATCTACCATTTGCTGTTTGAGTAGAACTGATTAGCTAGACACAACTGTGAAAGAGTGTTGCTTTAATAGGAACGTCTTCCTAAACATTTTTAGGCGCCTTCATTTTCACTTGTAAACGGATACGGCAGTTTCTCGACAGCTATTGACCTTTTTATTTGGAAAAAAATGTTGCTATTTTTGTTACCTACATGGTCAAAATTGTAAAATTAAGTGTGCTTAGTTTAATTTGTAAATATGAATCTGGTTTTACTAGCTGTTAATATATTATTTATGTAGATTATCTTAGTAAGTTTAGACGGCTATAACTGAAAAGCGTTTGAAATGGTTTTTGCAACCAAAAACTGAGAAGCTGTTTGAAATTATTGGTTTGTTGTATTCACAATATCACCGTTAGATAAAATTAAATATTCGTACGGGGGTTTTATCATTTTGAATTAAAATATCCTGTTATTAAATTTTAAAAAGAACTGCTGAATTGACTATTTCAAAATGCGTTATTCGCAAATTAACTATCAAAATAAGCTCATTTATCTTAATATGTAGGCTAAACACAGACGAAACTGCTGTTTTTAATCACATAGCCTATGTAAATTAAAACCATAATAGCCTACGTTTGCATTTGTTTCTGTAGGCTGCTTGTTTGCACGTGTCATCGTTGCATTCCTGTAATTTTAGAAAAAATCTGTTTGATTTAATAAAATCAATTGTGTCTGAGATGCATTGGATTGTTTTCATATTTATTAACAAATGAAGTTGATTTACAACACAATATTGCTACATAGATTACATATATTTAAATTTTATAAACATACTTTTTCAGTCTTTCAGTAAGAACAGTTTAATATTTCATATTGGAAAACAAAGGGAAAAACATTATTCTTGAAATCACTTCTTTCAGGATGAAAACAAAATATGGAAAAAATAAGGCTCACTCAAGTTTAAACAACGAAATGAAATAGGAAAGAAAAACATGTAAATTAATTTCTTTGTACAAATATTTACAAACATTACCTGTACTGAAAGCATTCCTTTTTGATTATGAATTTTCTTTTTTCTCAAAAGTCTTTACATGGCTACATTGGGGCGGACGAATTGTCCAGTGCTGCCTATAGTTCGTGCTGTATCGTCTTTAAAATATATGTCTAAAAAAATAGTCTGATTATCATTGAGAAGGCCATTTAGATACCGCTGCTGTGGACGCTGTCGGTAAAAACTGTCCAGAGATGATATTTGACGGGACGCTGAGAATTGGCGCGATGGCTGATGTCCGGGTTAAGGACAGGGACTGTGCGCTCAGTAAGGCGGACTGCACCGTCACGGGCGGCCGCAGGAAAGTCTGTGCGCTCGAAGAGCTGCTGGAGACCCCGATAATGTTTTCTATGCTGAACGATGGTCGACTGGACGGCTCGGATTTGATAATTGACGCGGTGCTCAGGCTGTTCAGTTGTAACTGGAGACTTGGACTTAGTTGAGAGTTAAAAGCTTTTCTGTTCAGTTCTGCGGAGGGCAAGAGAGGCACCGCCGGAGGGAGCATCGGACCCACCGGGGGAATGTACGGGTACTGCAGAGCGGCTGCAGGGTGCGAGTAGGCGGCCGGGTGAATTCCATAGTGGCGTCCGTAAGGATTCCCAATGCTATATGCCCCAAAACTCTGCATCATGAGGGCGGTCTGGTCCCTGAGAATGTCCGGCTGGTGTCTCTTGAAGCGTTTCCTCCTCCTCAGAAAGCTGCCGTTGTCGAACATATCTTCCGACTGGGGGTCGAGGGTCCAGTAGTTGCCTTTGCCCGGGTTGCCCGGTTCCCGTGGGATCTTGACGAAGCAGTCGTTGAGGGACAAGTTATGGCGAATGGAGTTTTGCCAGGCCGGGAACTTCTCCCGGTAGTAAGGGAAGCGGTTGCTGATAAACTCGCAGATCCCACTGAGCGTCAACTTCTTCTGCGGGCTCTGGAGGATGGCCATGGTGATGAGGGCGATGTACGAGTAGGGCGGCTTCACCAGACTGCTCTTGGGCTTGCTTTGCATGGTACCGGAGGAGCTCTCCTGAGCATCCCCCTTGGACTCTCCCTCGCCGCCGCTCTCGCATGGACTGTCGCTACGCTCCTTCACCTCGATTTCCTCCACCTCATCTCCCCGGTCCTGCATGCATTGGCTCTCGCAGTCACTGTCCCGCTCCATCCCCTCGTCGCCCTCCCCGACCACGTCGATATCCACATCGTCAGCTGTGAGTACGGTCTGACCGGACATGTTGCTGGCACTGGTGCCTCCAGACAGGGTCATCACCGCTCACTTTACTGCTGGAGCAACCCAAGGTAAGAGCAGCGGTCAGATCAGATGACGACCAGTGGCTATAAATGCAGGTCAGTCCCGGCCTGCCAGGAAAACTTCAACTTTAGAAAATATTTCTCCAGTCCAAAGGCTTCTTTCTGTAGGCTACACCTCGTCTCCTTTCCACTGTATGTCCTGGAAACTTAAGCGTGGTTTTGGACCGAGGAGTCAAGATGACACACGCTTTGAAAAGCAGGCTTTAAAGACTGTCTGATAGATTACTTTTCACTTAAAGATATACTATCAGCCGCGTCACGTGACCCGCCGACGTCAGAGGTCGCGCTGTTATACCGCTGAGCCGAAGTTGTTTCATGGATTTGTCAACAAAGGGAACAACAGTAACATCGCCTCTGTTCGTCCGTCATAGACCATTTAGCGGTGGCGGAGGGGAGAAAATCGGCCTGCATGATTGAAATCATCTCCAGAGCTGACATGCATTCACTCGCCCGCGCTAAACGCAAACTTAACTTTTCTTAGGCCAATTAGCCTATATTGAAAGCTGCTGAACGAAAACGTCTACAGCTAAGTTAATTGAATCTCTTGTCATTTATTTGTGTGCTCGAATACTGCATGGTTAAACGAACAGTTTAAAATATTGTACTTTTATAATAAAATTAGGCTATTTTGTAGTCATTGGAGAATTAAATATAACCTTCGCTCGAGTGTTTCTGTAGACGTCAGCACTGATTTTTGTTACGTGTGAAATAAGTACAAAAACAATGGAAATCTCTAAATAAAGATCGTTGTGGAGGTGCTAACGACCCTCATCATTGCTCGTGTTAACATATGAATTAAGTAGGAAATGAGCGCGCGGGTAAATGCATAGGAGCCATTCACACGCGCACAGGTGAGCGACGCATGTGGGATATTCCCAAGAAAAAGAAAGCGGAGAGGGAATATGTAAACTCTTTTAACATTTCCTGGATCGTGTGAGAAAATGTTTCTCAGTGTCGTTGTGCTTCACGGGAGCTGCGAGGTTTAATTATAGGCTACTTATCTGTGGTTTGTACTTGAATGCTCTTGTTTCTTATAACCTAATATTTGAGAGATTAAACATTGATGTGATTGTACCTTTTTTTTTGTCGATGCACAGAAAAAAAATGTTCTCTGGTTAGATTCATCACTTATTTAACCACAAGTAATATAACGTCTTATCGATCTACAGCTTGGAATATCTGCCCCTGCTGTAATGAAAATAAAGCCTGATGTAATTGACACTCGAATCAATTATTCTCACAACCATTCTATTAGAGCTTACAAAAAAGGCTGTATCATTTTTTTCTTAATGGTCAGAACTACGAAATTGTTAGAAAACAAATAGTAAAGCTCAATATTTCTTCAGCGAATCGCTTATCTCTGTTTTTTTTGTGCAGGTTTTGCAGCGCTGCTCTCAAAATAGCCTAATTTGTTAATAGCTCTCAAAATTGTTCATAACAATCATTATGATTATTATAAATAATAATAAATAAATATTATTGTTATTATTATTATTATTATTAGAAAACCTTTTATTTGTATAAAATTCATTAGGGAGCTCATTAAATAGTGGCTATTATATATTTTTCAGTATGCTTGTTTTTGTTGGATGACATTTAATCTGCAAATAGGCCACCACCTTTCACCTCGACCTTTACCTTTAGCCTGCTTACCATCCTTTCTATTCTCCGAGGAACGCATGCTTGTGCTACATCTTTGAAGCTGTTTTTGCATGGTGAATGAATGAGATTAATTGAATCATGTTGTTATTAATGGTATTGAAGTGCTCAGGCAAACAGACAGTGGCCCGTGTGATGTCCCGTTTATCAATACGGGCTACTTAGAGGATGAAGTCAAGGCACCATCTTACGCTGCCTAAAGCCAATATTTGCTTTAGAAAATTGTTCTTCTGCTCATTACGCAATTGATTAATAGTTTTTACTTATGTTAGTTTCGTAGATATATATTTTAAATAATATTGTAGGAGCCCACTTCAACAATAGTTCAACAAACTCCACATTTATTTGCTGATTTACTGCTGTAGATCAAGGCTAATTGTGATTAGGCTATTGCTTAGGCTTATATAAATGCATGTTTTGGCCGGTTGTTCGCTTGCGTTTTTTTTTTTTTTTTTTTTTTTTTTTTTTTAAGCGCTGTATTTTGCAGAATGATGAAGTGTTTTGTCAGCGGCTTAAAATGTAAAAGACCATATATCTCGAGTCAGTGCGCACTGAAAGACATCGTGGATGATATCGCCCAAAAGGAGATGAAATTCGTCCTCTCTGTGATCTTTTGAAGCTCCATAAATCCGGCTTTATACCTTCGCAGTTTGTTAATGAAATGTACATTTAAGCACACATGCACGGCTTAACCCGACAAAACCTTTTAGAATAATAAGCTAACTCTTTCCAGCATGAACCTATTAGGAGACGCAGGCATAGCAGGTGACGGTGCGGATACAGTGGCTGAATGTGATTACCCAGCAAGGTCAGAAACAAATAGCTCACAAATAGCAAAGCAGGATCGAATTTATGCCTAATTAAATCGCTGAAATAAAAGAGATAGAAGGGAAAATTGAAGGGCGTAATGGGAAATGTGTCCATTCAGGGAAGAGGGGATGTGCAGAGAAAAGGATGTAACCCAGATGAAAACTGAACTTGAACTATGAGGATGCCTCGCATTAGTGCTATATATTTGAAGGGTATAGACCTATTAATGCTGCACGGACTTATCTGTACAAATATATCGAATGTCAAGATCTTACTAAATAAAATAGAGAATAATTCTTGGCAATAATGTTTTTAATACCAAAATGATTTTTGTAAACTGTCTGTTATTTGCATTTTATCATGACTCGTAAATTAACAAACTTGATTTGATGTTGCCTGTATATGCACACAAATATACACTGTTTGGTCATATGTGTAATGTATATTTTTAATAATTGGCTAATAATAATAATAATAAACCAAATCAAATAAAGACTTTGTACCTCTTTGTAATCGAATGTATTTTGTGAGTGGCTCATCTTTTACAAAACTGGTAGTAGTAGTAGGCTAATTTTATTATGTAAGCACAGTTGGGGGCAAGCTTGTACAACTGTAATAAATTAATGGCTTTGTTAGCGCGCTTTTAATTACGGTTATTGTGCCAATTATTTTACATCAACTCCGCATTATCAGCATGTCAGATTTAATAAAAAGGAGCCATTTGCAGGAAAACTGCTCCTCTCATCTAGAAAGGGAAGTGTCCACGTCATACTCTGGTTAAAAAATGACTTTTCATTTAAATGCAATCCTTAATTGGATTTTCTACGGTCGACACCGTGATTCCCCAAGGCTATACCCACCAGAAGGCAGGATCTCCGTTTTTCTCTCTGAATTCACCATTTTCACCCTCTTGAAGAATCCACTCTATCAACCTGCAACTTTCTGTCAAACAATATGATCCAGCTCATTTTTAACAGTCTCCTTTGTAGTATCATCCTGCAGGCTCTCACCATTACAGCCAAACCAGTTTTTCGCAAATTCAGTTGAACATATCATAATTCCATAGGTATACAAAACAGATGACAACGGCATGTCAAAACACTACTTTAAAAAACAATGAAAGTGAATGGACAAATGAGAAATACATTTTCATTGCTGAATGAATTCATCAGAAAAACAATTTCTCACCACGGCTATGCATTTGAAAATGAACATGGAATTATTAATGTTGACATTTCTGTGTAAAAATTGCTTTATTTTTGTGATGTAAAATATTTTTACTTTATTTTAATAGGCATTTTTCTGAACAACAAATTGTTTTCCATACAAAACACAGTTTCATCAAATATCTTAATTCAAATGTGTAATAAATAATGCTTGTTTGCGCTTATGTCCTGAAGATATTATTTTTGTTTTCTATTTTTTTTAATTAATTTGTGTTTGTATTTTTCTCTTTCTCTAACTGAAAGCATAATTAATCTGGCTGCACGTAAAGAACCGTGACAATTTTTTAACTGATTTCCTCAAACCTAAACAATGAATTCTGATATTAATTGCTGTTAAAAACACAATACAGCCTGTTGTCTATCAGTACGGTGAATCACTGGAATAAAACTGCATCCGTACCTACTTGCATGGTTTTAGATTAGTAGCCTATAGGCTTAATTTAAAGAATGCATTATAATTTTTACTAAACATTTACAAACGAATGACATTCTTTAGTTAATTTTACAAAATTATATTTTAATATTGCTGTAGGCTATGTGTGATGTGGTTTTGGTCCATGATATCGAGGATGGGTGCAAAAATGACGCCTTCAGCCAGATTAACATGCCAATGCACGCAGTTAAGCATGTGTGATGTTACTCGGTTTGTACGTTTCATTGTTATTTAGATGACGACTGAAGTAGCACATTAGCACGACGAGAGGGTGTTATTTGGGTTTTGTTTTAATACCACGAACTTCCTGCGTAACCCAAGTTCGTCCAACATCCCTTTTTCACATCTCGCTGTCTCCTTTCTTTCTGAAAACCATGTTTTGCACTCACCGCGAGGTATAGCCCTAGCTTAAATATTTCCAAACCACCATCCGATTCGATAGCCTACTTGTATCTTTTCATATTGACAACAAATTTAGAAGATAAAAGGCATACCAATATGAAAGCTGGTGTGTTCTTTAAGGGTATAAGGCCAGGTGGCTTAAATGTTATTATTTGTTAATTAGTCAATATTTCAAAAGCAACAGAAAATAATCTTGCCGTTAGAGGGGTCTTTTTTTTTTATCAGTAGCCTATAAATGTGAACTTGCTCTACGCATTAAATCAATTTGTTGTCGGATAGGCTACGTGTTATCTTTGTGACCCCTGATCTCAATCAGTTAGTAGCGATGCTTAACTCACTTTACCCATCGCTGCTTTAGAGCTAATTACCTTAATGCTTGTTATTCAGTCAGAATCTCCGGTTGAGAAAATCACCGCCACCACGTGAAATGACTGAGTTATGGAGTGTGGTTTCACAATGATAACTCGGGAGCTCCCTAGTTCTACAGTCTTGCGTGAGTAATTCGCTATAATTGTATATTTTTTGAAGTTTCACTGTAATTATTTCCTATACCCATTTATAGTCTAGTTTTAGTCAAATTAATCAGATTCTTAAGTCATGTCGGATCTGTTTTCTTTGGCAGTAAATAAATTCAAGTAGCCTGAAGTCTAAAATGTGCAACGAACTTATAACTGCATTATAACTGATTTTACTTAATTTATTGTAGAAATAAAACTCAAGATTTCCATTAGTGGATTTTTTTAAAAATGCAGCTATTGACAAATTAGATAAACAGGGCCTAAAAAAAAAAAAAGACTAATATCCATAGGCTATATGGAGATATTATTGAAGAACTATACGCCAAATGTTTCCGTCCTGATGTTCCTCAAAAAAAGTAATGCCATATACTGCATGACATCGTGAATTGTAGGCTACTATCCAGACTGATAGGTTATTAAAATTAGTTGCTGCAAACCACAGCGTTGTTGTGTATTATGATGTTGTTCACTGAACTCTGTATTTCCAACACGAATAAACGTCCAGAGTCGATGCAATCAATGGCTTCAATTCATTAAGTCTACTCAAGTGTATGTCTTATAGGTGGGCTATGACCCTTGTCATTAGATAATAATTCTTCCATTTGAGTCTCACAACTTCTCTCTTCAACAAATGCCTCCGGCTATAAATACTAATGAAATATCTTTGGCTAATTTGATTTTGCTGGTACACTTGCAGTTATGGCTGAACTTTCCCACGAGATGGGCTGATTGAAGGGTCTCAGATCCTGTAACGGAAGGGGGAAAACATTCAGAGCATTTCCATAATTACCCAATTGGCTGCCTAATGACCTTCCAGAACAATAAAAAGATCTCTTGTTAATTCCATCTTTCATGCTGACATTCACTAGATTCCTATCTTATATGTTGAGAGTTCACAAGATAACAAGTGTACTTTCTTTTTTCTCGCCAGAGAACGGTCCATTCAATTATCCCCTGCACATCTCTTGCCAGCAAATGAAAGAGATCTGCTTGTCGCCCTCATCTCAAAGTTGGATAATTTATAGCCTTCTGGGGTTATAAAGATGGGGTTTCGAGCATTTTGAATGGTGGGACAGAAATGAAGAGCAGAATAATTAAAAAGATCACAAGTCCCCCGCGAATGTAATTATGACTGCTTTGCAAAGGGTCTGCCTTCAAAAGAAGACGTAGGGTCTGATGTTCTTTAAGTTTGTCATATATTGTTCATTTATTTATTACCCCTGAAATTAATGCTGTATATTTGAACGGTTTTTAGACACTTATATCTAAATATTGAACGTAATGTCTGAAGACGTGACGACGTTTTCTCAACGTGTCATGCTGTGTAATTCATTCACGTAATTCTCTTAGTATTCGTTTACTATTGAAACATGCTAGAATGTTTCTATAAATACTTTTAGAATATTAAATTGGTGTCGTAGAAATATTTGGTTCAACTATGTAAAGGTTTGTATTTTGCTCTCCGGTCAATCAATCACATTATGTTCATAGAGTGCTTTACAAGAGCTGTTGATCGACTTTGCCTTTACAGAGAAACTGTCATCCACAAGACAGTGCACCTGCTAATGATCTTGTGGATATATTACTTTTTTATATATACTTTTTAAACCATTCATCCAGAAGTGTATAATGTAAATATAAACAAAGAACCACCAATGTGGTGCTTATACTACATATTTCTGGGTACAGGATGTACAATATAACACATTTTTGCTGACAACTATTGATTTGTTATTTGCTGTATAATGTTGTGTAAAGCATTGAATTTAGACAATTATTAATAAGGTGTATTATATGAGCCCTAAAATTGGCAATGAGGTCTGGATAATATTTCTATGACAACATGTTTTTAAAATTTTACACATAAATCCTGTAAGTTAATTGCATTGTTTGGAATTTTAATTGCCTATGTCACACCCGATTAACAACAAGTCCAAAATGATGAGATGGATTTTCAGCCAACAGATGATATCATCCATGAGGATCTTTCTCAGACCTGTCAATGTGTATTGAATTGGAGTCCAAAGGAAGAACTCATTGTATATATTGCTAACCTGAGGAAAACTGTCCACCTTTTGTTCTTTGTAGAACTGCATCCCTGAAGAAAAAAAAAAAACCTTTAAAACTTCTGTTTTGTTTTATTTATTTTTTTGTTAGTTGAATGGAAACAGCTCACTAATGTTGCATGCAATACCACACTCACAGATCACTATTATGTGCTGATTCACTATTATGTGCCATCTGTTGGCCAAAATGGGAAATAAAATGTAAAATGTAGAAACCTTAGAATGAAGTGTAAATGTATAGGTCTTTAGGTAGTAGTCCTTCTAGTTTAACAGAAAAATAAATAAGGTAACACTTTAGTATAGGGAACACATATAAACTAACTATGACTTTTCTCTCAATAAACTCCTAAATTACTGCTTATTAATAGTAAGTTAGTTCTTAAGTTTAGGTATTGGGTAGGATTAAGAATGTAGAATAAGGTTGTGCAGTATAAGGCATTAATATGTGCTTAATAAGTACTAATACATAGCCAATATTCTATTAATATGCATGTTAATAAGCAACTAGTTAAAAAACCCTAAAATAAAGTGTTACCATAAACAAATAAATAAATAAATGTTCACAAGAATTTTTGGGGTGCATGATTCTATATTATCCTGCATCGTTTCTCAAAGCTAACTTTGTTCCACTCTCAAGCCTCAGTATGAAAAAACTTTGTGGTGTAACTTTGTGAATGGCTGCTAATGGCCATGTGCTGGGTGTTTTTCATGTTGTTCTCAGTTGAGCGGTCTTCTATTAAGTGCAGGAACTTGTAGGGAATCAGGCTATTTGTATTATTTAAACACATAATAAAATCATCAAAGCGCGGTGGCAAATTGTCATTTGGCAGTCAGGAACCTTGCCCTGGAATCCTGCGGCTCTCAATAGCCCAGCAAAGGACTTGCTAAATGACTAATGGGACCATGTGACTTGACTTGAGAAGGGGCTCAGAACAGCAGATTTAATTATCATGTTAGAATTCTGCATGAAAACAATCTATACTAGAAATTAGAACTATTCCTGTCAGATGACTTGCATCTGCCAGTAATTCTATTTGGGACAACCGATCCCCTTCTTTGAATGTTATCAAATGTTTACAAAGTGCTTAATCTGGTAAATGCAATCAGTGAGGCCTGCAGTAATTGTGTGCCGGCGTCAGCACCCAGGATTCACCGCCCGGATGCCTTGATCTTTATGAAAGGCCCAAAAAGACGAATCAATACATGTGTGGATGGATAAATCTAGGCCTTAAGGAAAAATTGCCATATTTATTTGCACAGTAGCTTCTTGTATGTGCATATTCTGTGCTTATTTTTTGTAGCATAACTTTTCTATATCACCCACAGGTAAGTTGCTTGGGATGTACAAGAACTGATGGGCTACAGAGTTCACCATTGAAACTAATCACAGTTTGTGTCCCATAATGGAGTTTCAAAATCTTTTAGGTGATTTCCTCTTCGGCTTCTCCGTCTCTCCTATATGTCATGATGCTGTATATCAGGTGTGTTATGTGTATATATATATATCTGTCAACTAAAAGATGTTTAGCAATTTTCTTTAAGTCTACACTTTTTAGGCTTTTTAATTTTAGCTACACAAAGCTTTCATTCTTTCCCCAGTGTTGCTCTTCTTTATCACCCTGCCTTAGGGCAACAATGTAGCACCCCCCTTCTACTGCCACTTTAGTCTGTGAAAACCACATATTAAATTTGCCTGGCAGAAGTCACTTCATTTAGCGCTCAGCTAAATTCCTCACTGGGCCATTCATCCATATACATATATGGACACATATCTCACACAAAGAAAGCTAGTGAAGCATAATATTGAGGAAGTTACATACATTTCGAGCTTTGTTGGCTGTGTCATGCTGTTTTGTTCCACTTAATGTAGCGACTTATAGAAAAAGTGGTGGTATAGTTGTGCTATGTTGTCATACTTAAGTGTAGAATGGAAGCAGTTATTAGGATTATCGTCTAAGTGGCCTTCTCTTGATATATGTGCCACTTTTTTGCCACTTGATGCATATTTCTGGTGACCTCATGAAGTCCTTAGCTTTAGACTATCTTTTCAACATCTTGTAATTATTTTCTATTTATAATAATTTGACATTAACAAAACTCTGTGACTTCACATGCCATTGAATAATTTACCAAAAAATTGTTAGAAGAACATTTAACTGTGAATAAAGGAAGGCAATATTGCACACTTGTTTATTGTACGCATTACAGAGTCACAAGGTCATTAGATGAGTGCGAACAGGGTGAAAAACAACAACAGAGGTGTCATTGTCTCTCATTGAACCTTATAATCAGTTGGATTTTACACTGAGAGGTTTCCCAGTTTACTTGTACCTCACATTATTCATGGGTTGAGCATTTATTTTTCATTTAGATATGCAAGAATGTATCCTAGCTTCTGTTCTGAAGTAGTTCCGTCCACTGCTCAGATAAAAAAAGGTGTAAATGTGAGACTGAAGACAGTGCTGAACTGAACTGGTGATTCTAATCTGGTAAAATGAGCTCTTTAAATTATAAAGCAATCTTGTTTATATGTTTTCTTGGAAACTGGTGTCGTGACTTTTGATTGGCACGTTCCTTCATCTGACCTGAGAATATAGTTGGAATACTCTCTGTTTTACACTTTGAATATATTCATTACAGAAACATCAGGTCTGTCAGCGATGTTTGTGTTCCGCTATGGAAGGCGACCGCACCCCTTTGCTTGATATTTCCAGGCCCCTTACTCACCCTCACATGGGGCTGACATAGAGCTCTAGTTTCACATTAAATTTAGGATGAGATCAGGGGAACAAGTTACAGAGGTCACTACCACAAATGACTAGCCAAGCTTCTGGGCAGCAAATATCCAAAACACAGCATCTCAGTAACTGGGGGCATTTTTCTTTTCTTTCTTTTTTTTTTTTTTTTGCGCATAATGCAGAGCACAAAAAACAGGTCAGCCACATGAATAACCAAATATACTCAATTTATGTCCACAACGCAACACTTTTACTCTTGGGGGTATATTAGTTATTACAAACTGAAGAATGAAAGTAGAATTGGTATCTAGAAAATGTTGCTATTGCAAGATGTTGCAAGTACACCTCTACGTGTCACCCATCTTGACAATCATTGCATACATGTATACGTTGCTAATTGCATTATAGTTTAGTCTTTGTTTTATCAGTGCCTATTTTTTGGAGGAGAATAGTAAAAAGTTCTTGTTTTCCTGTGGTGGCATCAGTCTTTCAGACAAAATTTCTTGCGACTCCACAGTAATTAATGGCATTTAAAACTCTTCTTTGGTCACAAATTGCGTACTATATTGGGGTCCTGCAAAATCAGAACTATTTATCTCTAAATCAGAGCTATTATCCCCAGCTCTGTTTATCTTTGTTTTGTGGTGCAATGTGTGATTTTTGTATGGACACACATGGCTCAATCACCCAATGATTGTAAAGCACTGACTTGTGTTGAGAGTGGAACTGTTGACTGTGAGTTGTTTCCCATTCCTAGTGGGATCATTTGTTTTACTGGTGAAGGTCTTTGTTTCCCCAGTGCTAGCAGGACCAGATTAAGAGGTGCACACTGGATGGATGACTGCCGGCTGAATGAAAGATTGGCGTAGATGTCTGCTTATTTACTCTTTCAGACCTTTTCCTGTCAGAGCAATAAACCCAGTGGAGGTATTACGTGTTTGTCGTTATGGTTTTTCCTTTGTTTTTGTATCTCAGCATTTCTCACCAGTAAATTTATTTGGATGGATGGACGTAAAAACACTTGGAATCGTATCTATGTACAAAGAACAACTTGGTCTGACATCTGCTAAGTTTACTGAGGCAGACCATTTTCATAGTTTTATCAACTTATTATTGTTGAAGGTAGACCACTATTGTATTTGTTTTTTGTTTTGTTTTTTTTGGTCTTTAAGAAAATAAGAATATAGGTCTATATGGCAAAAAATATTTGAAACTGAATATGTAGTTTTAAGTCTTATTTTCTATAATAATAAAAATTTATTATGTTTTTACTTCATGTAAATATCAAGTTGACATGGCTCAACTTACCCTTAATGTGGGGCAAGTTGGGCCACTGGACCAATTTTATTTGTATTTATGCCCCTGTGCTACTGTTGCTTTCTGGAAAGCAGAGATGGAGAGAGAGTGAAAGCCTGGTAGAAAAAGAGACAGACAATTCAGAGGTGGTGCAGTTGCCACCAACATTGTGACAAGTGTGCAACAACTTCCCAGCCTTGTTTATTGCTGGACAGCAGCATGCCTTTAGGACGGAGAGGTCCGTGTTTTGGACAGGTCAGGGGGCAGGACTGTGCCAGATGAAATACTTCAAACAGCTTTAGATTGCCTGCTTTGACATACACATACACAGGGGTTAGGTCACTAAATAGATATTGATCCATGTAGCTACTTCTCGAGAAGCTGTTGTGTGTGACATCTGAGAAAGATAAAAATAAATGATGGTAAGGGTGATCTTTTCTCTCACCCTGTCTTGACTTGACCCTTGTAGCCAGCCTAAGGCCTAAAGAGAAGGAGGGAATGATCAATTAAAAGAGTAGGAAATAAAGCATGTAATCAAAGAAACTGTGATGTTGTATGTGTAATATTTGATTGTTTTTTAACCCATATACACTTTAGTATATGGTTTTATTATTATTATTATTAAGAAAATGTATTTTATTCAGTAAGGACACATTAAATTGATTAAAAATAAAGACAATTATACAAAATATTTCTATTTCAATACTGTTCCTTCTAACTTTCTGCTCATTAAAACATGTCACAGTTTCCACACTTCATTAGGAAGACACAACAACTTTCATCTGTGATAATAAGAGAGATTTCTTGAGCACCAGATCGGCATGTTAGAAAGATTTCTGAAAGGTCATGTGACACTGAAGACTGGAGTAATGAAGCTTTATCAGCACATAAAAATTGTATTAAAAAAAGTTATGTTTTTCATAATATTACTGTTTGACTGTGTTTTAATCAAATATATGCAGCCTTTTTACTCACTTGAGATTTATTTCCCAGAAGATGAATCAGTACATGTTCTGTCTGTACTTGTGGTCATTAGCCATCCACCACACAACAGTCATCACTTATTCACATAAACAGACAATTCTTGTGACTCTGAGCTGGTGTTTATCAAGTCTAAATGAAAAGAGACCAGTTATATCATCCATCCCATGCCTATATGACAAAAACTAAATATCTTTTCTTGTAAACATTAATTTACACAACAACGGCCTGAAAACACTAACTTTTGAAAAGTTTTCAAAGTGCAAGATTTTGAAAACTATACAGTTATCCTCTTGGTATAAACTAAAAAAAAGCGAATATGTGAAAATGGTGACTTTGTGCGCATGTGTATTACATGTTCAGTCTATTAGGCATGTCGTTTTTCTTTACAAAGTGACATCGCCAACTACTGGCCTGGCATGCATAATACAGCATTTTTAGATCCATTGGATCCATGTGAACAGGGATTGTTTTGACAACATTGTCGTCTGTACATGAAAAATGCAAAGAAAAAACTTTTCTGACTTTAGTACGTTGTTGTCGTGTAAATGTACCCGTTTACTCCTGAGATGTGACTAGGGTCATTTTGACCCAGTAATGGCAATGTGAGAAGGGTTAATATTGTTTACTTTTCGTAATGTGCGTTGGGAAATCCATATCTTCCTGCTTCTAAACACTAGGTCAGGTGTGAATAAGCTGCTGCTTCCTTATTATTAATAGCACGTTATTTAAAACACTGCCTTTAATTAGCTACTATAGGTCTATTTTGCGTTTAATTTCTAAATAAGTTTAAATACTTATCCATATAGTACGTTTCATTACTTTTTCATATAATTTTACATATAAAACTATACTTTTTGGACTTTTACCTTACTGTATGGGACAGTATTAATGGGTTGTATTTAATGGAAAGATCTTTCAGTCCTGCCCAACCCTCTTGAGAAGATATGTTGCATGATGAGAAATTAAAATTCTGGACATTTCAACCAAGGCGGTTCAGGAAGTAAATTACAGACATCATGTTATAGGTCCCCATTAAGGTTATTTATTCTTTAGTTGGTAGTTCTTTCACATTTGATGGCATTTGGAATCTTAATCACGTGTTAAGTTGAGGCCATTTGTATGTTAATGGTTCAGTGGCATGCAGTTCATGGATGTGTGGATGAGCATCTTGGTTCGAACCGTCACACTGGGTCATTGACCGCAGGAGAGTGAGTAAGTGCAGCGTGGGTGTGTGATCTCACAAAGACCTATAGAGATATCTGTCACCTCTCTACAGAGCTGCTGTTAACTCTTGTAAGTTATAGTTATCAGGAAATAGTTAGTAGAATATTGTGATTCTAATGACTTCCTTTGTGTTGCGTTGTGTTCTTCATTGAAGAAAACAGTTGCCATATAAAAGAGTAAAAAGACAAAAACTCTTCACTGCAAATTTCCTAATTATGATTGTTTTCTTTCAAGTAAAAAAAAACCTGCCTAATACATTTATATGTATGTATGTATGTATGTATGTATGTATGTATGTGTGTATATATATGTGTGTATATATATGTGTGTATATATATATATATATATATAATATAATATGGGGTGTAACGGTACTTGTATTCATCCTGAATCATCACGGTATGGACGTCGCGGTTCGGTACATATACAGTCATATAACGAATACCGTTAGTTCACAGGCGAGCCACACTCCAATCCAGAAGGGGGCGCTCGTGGTAACGCATTGTAGCCTAACCACTTTTAACCAGCAATAACCACCAATAAGCTCTGTGTTTTGTTACTTTCAACAAGAAAAAAGTGTCACCTTTCAAATTCTATCCATTTTATAATGAAATTCAAACAAGAAAATGCCGTTTCGATGCTTTTTGATGAGATCGCTCTATAGGCGCCTCAGTTCAAGCGGCAACTCAGAGCGTGAGTGAATGTAATCATCCCTTCCTCTTTACAAGTTGCAGAATGAACATGAACATCTGAAGGTATGTTGAAAGATACAGTACAACTTACTGAAAGGTATCATATCTCATGTAATCGCTCAATTGGAGTTTCAACCGCAGAAAGATCAATAAAACAGCTTGTAAACAATGTCATGTAGCATTATATTTTCCTCAGAAAAGCCATTCAGTGTTCACAGCTTGTTAGTTCAAGTGAGTGATGTCTTGATTATTTAATGTATGTTTAAATAAATCCGTCATGAAAACAAGTTATGAAAGACACTGTGTATATGATTATATTTTAAAAACGAATTAGAGAAACACAATTTTATAATTAGATATAGAAGTTAATGCAAAAACTGCCTTATGTGCAATTTACAACTGAATTTAATAGTTTGTTAATTGTAACCTTTAATATTATGGTGATGTGCAAGTAAGTAAGATCCCTGTATAGTTTAAAGCATTAGCAGAGATATACTTATGTAATTTTATACTTAAAAAGAATTATATATATATATATATATTTATTTATTTATTTATATAGTCAATGGGTTAATAATAATTATAATAACCATTAGTAATAGTAGTAGTAATAGTATTTATATAATAATAAAAATAATAATAATTTTACAATGTTATTATATTCTTGTGTTGTGATGCTTAACCTCTGAAACAAAATCATGCAAACTCAGGAGTGAAACGTTATTGCACACAGCACCTTGAAAAGAAAAGGTGGAAGCTGGGCATGTTTTGTACAAATGTTTAGCGTATTAGCATACACAACTGTAATTAAACCATAATTAGGGAGAAAAATTAGAGTCTGACGCAATGAGCCTCAGTATGCTTGCCTGTTTTTCGGCATCTTCTTGTTTATCTGGGGAATAGAGCTTATGAAATAAACATCACTGAGTGGTGAATTGTTATCATTACCTTGGAAAGCAAATAGGTGCTGTGCGATTGGGGGGGGGGGGTGCAGAGATGAAGAGGGAGCTGGAATAAATGAGTGTGAGAAATGAGAGTGGAAATTAGAGGGGGATTATAGTGTTGATGCTAATGAAGCAATTAAAGAGTAAAACGCTTCACTCAGGTGCCTGTCCCACTGTCTTCTCACCACCTGATATCAGATCCTGCTTCACAGTTATGGTTTAATGGAGAAATTAGGGGAAACAAATGTGTCTATTAGGGAGCCACTTTTCACCTTCTCGCTCCACACACTGCATTAGGAGTGAAAAAGAGATTCACAGACTCCTCCTTAGATGGTGAAAAATAAGAAAGAAAGAAAGGAGAAAAAAAGGAGAATGAGACCGGGTCTTTGGTGCTGACCCGTCGGCTGTGGGGTAATGAAGACTCTCTCAAAGTCAACAGTTCAGAAACTCCTTTGTCCTCCTAAAAGAGTCTTTAATTTTTAACACAAACTTGCACTTAGGTATGCATGAACTTTGCTAAAATCCAAAGACGTGTGTATAATAGGGGTGTAATGGATGGCGGCCACGCGCTCTGTCTAATGATGTCAGGTTTTTCCGCCGGGCCCCTGATTGAGGAGGGCCTAATGTAAATTTAATTTGGAGTGATGTATGGGGGGAGGGGGGATACGAGATGGCCTTGTCGCGCCAGTATGGATGGGCGTGCGTGTGTACGTGTGAAGTAAAGGTTCAGTGAGGCCCAATGGACTCTTTAGGGAGCAGCTGGATCCTTGTTTCCCTGCCCTGTCAACAGAACCTCCTTAACCAGGATTGATAATGTTGGTCAGCTTGCTAATCCGCACAAACCCTCTCAACGCAACGTTTACCCCGCACAATGTGGAGGGGAGGGACTGTTGCATTTGGTTACCAATGGGAGGGCAACGTTTTACTGCTATGAGGCAAATCGCTCCCTTTTATTCTGTTCCCAGGTCCCTCGTCTCTCCTCTGTCACTTTTCCTCCTCCTTTTCTTCACAAATTAACTGAGTGAATGCTAAGTCAATGTTTCAGTAATGCTTATTACCATCATTATTATTCCTTTTACAGGCCTCTGTTATATTCAGTGAACTCTGATGATCTAAATTGTTTGTATTTAATTGATTCAGATAAAAAGAATCTACAATCTCATTGATGTACACTCATTTGTTACACTGACTGAAATGTGAATGAAATCTATTCAACTGTTTTAATGTCACATACACCAATACAAAAAAAAATAGTATTTAAAAAAGAATGAATCTATTTATTTCATAATATATATTTATTTATAATAATTTATAATATAATTAATAAATTATTCTAACACATTTCATAATTTTAAGTAAAACATCTTCATATATATATATATATGTATGTATATAATTTATTATATATAAAATTTATTATAAATAAAATAAATATAAATGATTAGATTAATCATTTTTATATGTACTTATATGTACTTAATATTTTATTTATTAATATTTATTTTTAATAATTTCTAATACGATTTATAAATTAAAACAAATGTATTTCATAATTTTGTGTAAGTAAAACATCTTCAGATAAATTACACTTACACACACACACACACACATAAACACACACATATATATATTATAAATTATATAAATACATTTTTATAAATAAATAAATTATTACAACAAATTTATTTCATAATTTTGTATAAGTAAAACATCTTCAGATAAATTTATATATACATAAAATTTATTATAAATAAAAATAAATATAAATGATTAAATAGATTAATTATTTTTATATGTACTTATATGTACTTAATATTTTATTTATTAATATTTATTTATAATAATTTATAATACGATTTATAAATTAAAACAAATGTATTTCATAATTTTGTGTTAGTAAAACATCTTCAGATAAATTACATTTACACACACACACACACACACACACACACACACACACACACACACACACACACACATATATATATATATATTATAAATTATATAAATACATTTTTATAAATAAATATAAATTATTAAATAAATAGATTAATTATTTTAATAATCTATTTATTTAATCATTTATATTATATTATTTATATTTAAATTCATTTATAATAAAATTGATAAATTATTAAAACAAATGTATTTAATAATTTTGTATAAATAAAACATATTCAGATAAATTTATATATATAAATTATATATATATTTGCCATTATTTTTATTAATATTAATTATTATTATTATTAATGTTTTTATTTTTAACCAAATCAAACAATTTAGAGGCGGCTTCTTAAAACAAGAGAAAAACTACTGAGAAGAAAAATAAATAATTCAAGGTAATTTCTAAAAACATCTTTTCTTCACAGTTTTGCTTAATATATTGTTTTTAGGATGTTTAGATATTTTTTACTGGAAAACAAGACAAAAATCATTTGAAAAAGTGTGTGTTTTTTGCATTTGTTTCTCAGCAAACAAAAAATTTAACAGCATAAAAATACAAAGAGATATTTTATGCTTTAGCATAGCATGTGCCTAAAACCATATATGCTGCGTCCTTCCATTTTCAATTTTTAATGACATCACTGTCACACCATTTCAGTGAACCTGTGAGATGGCAGTGAGCCCGGAGCTTTCACCCTCAGATTCCATTTTTATTATCCTTTGTGTTTAACTAAGCATTGAATGAACACTGAAGCTAATTCCAAATTCCCGTTGTCATCATCATTTTTAGCGAGAAGTCGAGTAATAGATGCTCAGAGGAGGCTCATAGCAGGCCAAAATGAATCGTGAACATTATTCATCAGTTGGAAAGGCAAGCGTCCCTAGATCCAATTATATATATTCATTAAGTGATAATGATATCATGGTCTTTTAACTGGGAAGAAAAGAGTGTAATTGAATAATAACAGTTGTATAGTCCCAAGGGAGAGGCCTTTGCTGTGCTCGAGGGACTGACCCCGCGGGGCGGAGGAGTGGAAGGGGGGGATTGATGGAATTCTATTACCCTGCTGATAGATTTATTATGAAGAGCTGAGTGGACTTGCTGCTCCACTTTGTCACTCACACTAATCAGCCGCTGAGGGTCTGGAGTGAGGGATGAGAGCATGTGTGCACGTGTTCTGATTCTCCCGCTTCTGACAAAGACAAGGTTAGGAGAGAATGACAGACATGCTGCCGTCCCCCATCTCCCCTCCCCAGATTCGTCCTCTTGTCCCCTGGTCCTGTCACAAATGGGCCAGCTGAGCTTCTCGACCTCCTGGGCGAGCCCTCATTTGTTTATTAATGGTCGACATGTGAACCAGCATAAGGACATGTGTCACGTAGAGCAACAGTCAGCCGGCGAGACACTGTGTCGGGGAGGGACAGTTTTTAAATCCTGGGGAAAAAGAGGAGACATGCTCATTTAAGCATTGGGACAACAGAGCCATTGGGGTGGTCATACACACATATACACACATACTGACTTACACAGATGTACTGGGATATGCTTCCCCCCACAATCGAATTTTCCATTACTTAGATAAATTTTCCATTGCTTTTCTAAGCTGATACATTTTGTTTCCCTAATGTTTTTGAATAGCGTTGCAAAATGCAAATGAATGCTCTTTATACACTGCATTTGGATAGTAAAAAACATTCAATTTGTGTTTGTCTTTTAATGTCTTAATAAATTCTGTACTTTGCACCTTTTCACTTTGCAACTTGAGAATTTTTGTATTCATTTATTAAAATAATATAGTATAATTTACATAATTAACTCAGTGTAACGTGTATACACACAAACACACTTTTTTATTCCTTAAAACATTTTTCTTTTCAGTTGACATTTTGCCATTTCTTTTTTCTTTGTGTTAACATGCTGTGTGTGATCCCTGGTGCTGGATTTCGATTGATGGCAAAATCTCAAGCACTTCATTATCATGACAACTGCTTTTGAGAGGCCTTCCGAGTCTAATTTCTTTTGCCCAACTTGCACTCTTGAACAGATGAGGATAACACAACACCTCTTGAGGACTTAATGCTCAAGGCTCGGCAGATAATGATAATGATTAGTAGTGCTTATGTGCTTTATTTCAAGAGAGGTCCATATTGACGCATCCTTGACAGTAGAATGAATGCCTACTCGCTTCTGAAGACATCCCATTTATGTCATTGTTCTACTGCAACCTAAACAAAAACATTTAACCATTGGCAGTTTTTGCGATTTTTATATTTTCCTCACAAGCAACCATAAAGTGAGTAGAACATTGCAAACAAACACTTAAGACATTTATTCCAGTCTGTAAATGAATATTTCCCTTAGTTGACCTTATTCAAAGATGGTTTGTGCAAACTTTGTTTTCCTTTCAGCTGTATCTGTAAGACATTAGTGTGTGACTGTCCGTGTTTGATGATTCATACAGTAATCAGTGACAGGCCTACCAACACCTCCCAGGAAAGTGAAGCCCATCTTTCAAAACCTCAGTTTAAACATTTGTTGCCTTTGATAAAAACATCATTTATTTTCCTCTAGGGTTCAACTACACAGAGATAAATATTTTGAAGCTCTATAGGCATAAATAATTGATTTATGATAAACAGTGAAAGCTATTGAGTCGGTTCACATGGACACTAAACTTTTTGTTCTGAGACATGGTACAATTCAACAGTGTATAATAATGTTTATGCTGGCGGGATTGCAATTAACATAGGAAACATGCAGTATATTTGCATTGGCCCTTTGCAAAGGCTGGTTCTGGTTAATACACACTGTCTATGCTCCAGTTGTTTACTTACAGCGAGGAAGTACTGGTATTCAGACAGTAAATCAATCAGATCATTTCCCATATTGACTTGATGTCACACAGTTGCTATTGACTAATATTGGTGAATGGAATCTTGCTGCTAAAGAAATAATTTACAAATGTCAAAATTAGTTTAAGACTTCATACTTCATTGTAATAATGCTGATATTTAAACTTGATCACTTCATGTACTTTTACTGATCGTAGCTGATCTGATTAAAGTGCCAAGTGTAACTCCAAGATGAATTCGCTTTGTAATTTGTCCAGTGATTTACTATATTCATCCTTTTCAATATAAAAATAAATGGATTCCTTCATCTTTGAGTTATCTTAAAGGCATGTTTTGTTTCAGCAAGGAGGCCAGAGTTAAGTTTCATACCCAATATGTATTGGAGCATATCGAAATTAACACATATGGGATCGCTCCTTTTTCACACTGGCTCTAGCTTGCACCTGGCTCAATTTTTACATCCTCTGTCTTCCCAGCTGAAGTGGATCGATACTAAAGAATGGCTGTGCCTCGATGGCATGTAATCATCTTGTTGGCTGCTTTGACACTGATCCTCCATTATAAGCCAATGAAGCATGCTGGACAGACTTTACACTCACTATTGTCTAAGGTAAAAATAAGGCAGTACTGGATTATGTTTTTTTCAAGTTAAAGAAAAATTAATAACGTGAACATTTAATTATTTTTTATTATCTAAATTTCATGTGAAAACATGATTCTGGAGTGTAAATATGTTAGTAGTGAACACATACACTTCAAAAGTCTCTGCGGGTGATGCTTTAAGTCTCATCAGATCTGACAAGATTAGAGAACTGCTATCCCCATGGGTGCCTATCACTCTTCTGAACTCTCCAGGTTCATTCCTCCAGTCATTCTCCATGGAGCCTTAGTCCAGTGCTGCTCCAGCAAAATATAGAGCCCCTAACCTCACCTGAGGGAACAAGACCAAAGACACAGTAGTCTCAGTGTTTGGACCTCTGAGATTATCGCCTACTCTGACCCTTCTCACACAGTGTCTGCCAAACCCCAGGAGTGCCCCCAACTTCTTCCAACCCTTTTAACCATACATAACCACCCATGTCCCTTCCATTCAGTCTGGCTCTTCTCCTACAGGGCTCCATGCTGAAAATGCCACAGGACCAAGGATAGAGCCTTGTGGGACACCGTCTGGACCTGTCTGAGCACTGTCACGGCTGTTTGCTAGCTCCCTGCAGGCATGTTGGTGCTTGGATGAATGAGGTAATGAGATTTAAGCTCTCTAATGGGAGATCATTGGCGTGGGAGGGCTTGGAGAGCAATGTCTGGCTTACACTAAGCAGAAGTTAATGATGACAGTAACTAACCAATTGTAATTTAGTCATCAATCTCATTCCATCAGTGTTTTTGGACATGCATAAAAAACTACATCTTGTGCATGGACTAAAGCCTTTAGTCAAATAGGAAAAAAGTTCAATCAGGCCTTCCTAATTTGATTGGACAAGAAGTTCAGAGATGGTTGATATTTATTACAACACAACTGGAATGTTTTACTGTTTGTTTCATTCCATTTGTATGACGTTCCAGGCAGGTTGCCGTTTCATTCCAGGTACATAGGGGCTTACTAAACAACAATGAATATAATAGCTGGTTATATTGTGTTAAAATGTAAAAGAGTGGGGCAAATGGGGTTAAAGTTATGTATAAAAGTTGAGTACTGCAGGTGCTGCTTAATTGTTTCATCCCTTTCAATGGCATCTCTCAGGTGCACAAGAGCAAATGGCAAACATTGGCATACATGCCTATCGGTAAATCCTTTCATTCAGATGCCATTTGTCTTCAGCAGCAGCTCAACCTCCTTTTGACTCCTGCAAAGACATGAGCTACATTTCAATTGCAAGATGAGTGACACAGAAATATCTGGCTATCAGGATAAAGTAATGTATTCTCCAGATAAGTACCAGCCCTGAGGTGGGACCCCACTCTCGCCTCCCGAGACTGGTGGCATTGCTCCCTTCAGGTATAAGCAGTAACAGGCTTTAATGTCATTTAGCTGCAGGGTGGCCATCTCCTTATTGCCTCATGAATCCTTTTCCAAATGCCATAACATTTCCCGAAAAGCCCCCACTTTTTAAATCCAATAATTAGAAACGTCTATTTAAAGTTCACTGCTTCCGCACCGATATCAATTAAAAGCCATTTGAAGGTGATCAGTATCAATTGTCAACAAATTAAATCCGTGCAGTTAAGGTTGGCAAATGTAAGGAAACACATTCATCTTTTGAGAAAGGGCCCATGAATCATTAGGACTGTTCCTTTTTATCTGCTACTACGTAATATAAATTTCATTAGTGCTTTCAATGCTGGTGTTCCACACCAACAACAATCATGTGAATTGAGTAATTTAATTTTCTCTTCATTATAGTATGGACACTGTAGTTGCAACAAATTTGGTTTTGTTGGACAGAAATTAAGGTAATAATGGTAATGAAATAGTGGGAAAAATAAACAATGTCCCTGTTATTGAAGAGAATAAACAATAAATTGTGTGTTTTTTATATTTATATGTTGTTGTTGTTGTTGTTTTTTGACATACTGAAAAGGAAGGAAATGTCTTGTTATACTTTAATACATTAGTATGTCACTAGTTATTTCATTAGAGAGCATCATTTCATTAAGGTTTGATAATGATCTGTCAGTGTTGCACAGGAAGTTGATCATTTTCAAAAGGAAGCAAAAACCTTATTGTTAGGGATCCACCATCTGTTTTTCAAAAGCTTCTTTTAACATCCATCTTCTTGGGGCAGCACAGTGGTCTCATTGAAGGCTGATTAGGAGAATGATTGGCAATCAATTATGTATACCTATTGTAAATCATTACATTTTTCTCTGCTGACTGTGCGCTTGAATATTACATACCACATGAATCAAGTTATAGTTTGGCAAAAGATGAAATCCCAAAGCTTGGGATGACATTTGGAGCGGATATTCCGATAAAATTTTTGTCGTTGCTGCGGAGTCATGTTGATGTGAGGTCTGATTTAATTAGGCATCCAGATGCTCTTGCCTCACATATTTGTTGCTCATTCAAGGAGCGACAGATTCACAGTGTGTCAATGAACGGTTTGGTGTTTTTCTAATTGATATTTTTTGCATGACTGTTCTCCCTTCAGTCCTGTCACATCTCTGGCTGAGGGTTCGCACAGAAGCACGGAAAGAGCAGCCTGAGGTGTCACCTCTAATAAAACATTTATATCCACGGGGAAAAGCATGTCCAGTGCCGGCGACCAGAGCAAACTCAGGATTGGCAGAGGGAGGTCCTTTTGAAGTAAGTGTTTTGAAGGCGGGAAGCAATGGTGTTCATTGTCTGGGAACATCTCCCCCCACCTCCCACCTCCCATCCCACCGCATGGGGGTAAGCGTTAAAGTCTCACAGTGGTAGCAGTAACTTCAAAAGCCGTCCCATGAATGGGGCTATGTGACCCCTGCCCACTACCAGCAGCTAAATTGGTAGATAAAGAATCAGGGTAATTTGTATCGACTCAATAAGTTACTATGTGGCCAAACAGGAAGGTCATGACTTCATGCCGCAACCGTGGCCCCATGGCAACCGGACATCAATGTAACATCAGTTCTCAAAACACTCCCGTTTCAGTCTCGATACACTGTCAACAAGGAACGATTGTGCAAATAATATCAGGCCCGATAGCGGTATAGCAAGAGGGCAATGGGCAAAAGGAGGAAGTGGCGCTATTTTCTGGGCATTTGCATTTGTTTGTTTGAGAGAACAGCTTTCAGCATGAGATCATAGCCGGATGGACAGAGAAGGGGTGCGTGGGTGCGGCAGAGACAGATATGACCCTCTTCGCCCCTCATGGGAATGACGGGGAGCGGTATTCCCCCTCGGTCCCGCTCAGTTTGCTCAGCTCAACCAAAATTCTCTGAGCATTAAAATCAATGTTGCCATTGTTAGGCCAAACAGTGCATTCTGACCATGGCCAATGCAAAGAATTCCCGATGGTCCACTGGGACTTGCAGATTCGATTATGAGAATGGCCAAGGTTGTCTTTCACCCCCTCTGAAGAATGGGCTTCCTTGTTCCTGGCTGGGACAATGGTGTTTCTAAGTGCCATGTGAAACTTGCTGAACTTTGTGCAATAATTCAAGCCTTTGATTCAACAAATGTTTTTGCGCCGTCCTCCACATCTGCAAATACCTCCGCATTTTGTGTCTGCTAATGCTGAGAATAATGTGGCTCTGAGATTTTCTCACCCAGATAAGAAAAAGCATTTGAGAAATCGGTCTGGGGGAAGATGAGAAAAGGCGCGGAAGAAAAAGTTAGGCACGTACATAAGTTTTGCTATTTGGCTTTTGTTGTTTGAATTAAAATAAAGGTTTCCTTCTTGGCTGTCACAATCTATTAGAGCCAGCAGAGAGCTGCTATCACTGTGCAGGCTGGCTCGTCCAGAACTGGGAGTGAAGCTGACGGTGTGTGGAAACTAACACGGGCACTGCGCTGTGACCGTGTCACCTGCAATCAGCGCCAGCACCCGGCCAGATTAATCATGACAGTAGGCAATATTTCCAACATTATTAGAAGAGAAACCTAATATTTTGGGACATCAGGGATCCGGGTTCTGGTGTCCATCAAAGTGAGAGCCTTCATTTTATGCTCCGTGGATGGGTAACCTCGGCACTTAACCCCTTTTAGATATTCCATCTCTCTCCTCTCCTGTCTCTCAAAGCCGAGCTCAGCCCACCTTGGAGAATAAGAGATGTCTGGCTACAGTTATGCATTCAACCAACCCGTAGTATCCACACCTATTATGCCACATTTTCCGACAGCAAAATAAGTGATTGTAAAGTGATCTGAAAATAATGTCCCCCCATGTCGAACACCTTGAAGGCGCTGGGCGACAGACCAAAGGGCTGCAGGAAGTGAAATTGTATTGTATTATATCTAAATGAATTTAGGAGGAAGCTGTCTATGTACAAACACCTTAAACATGAAATGACATTCATCTGTGTCTTTGCATTTGCAACGGTTTACAATAGCAGTTCAGTTCTTGTTAACATTATTTAACGCATTACGTATCATGAACTAACAACTGACAGTACTTTTTATTAATCTAGGTTATTGTTAATTTCTTTATATACTAACACTTTGATTAATCTTAATGTATTATGAGCAAACATTATAGGGTTAGTTCACCCTGAAATTAAAATTCTGTCATTTATTACTCACCCTCATGTCGTTCCACACCCGTAAGACCTTCGTTCATCTTCGGAACACAAATTAAGATATTTTTGATGAAATCCGATGGCTCAGTGAGGCCTGCATTGCCAGCAAGATCATTTCCTTTTTCAGTGCCCAGAAAGGTGCTAAAAACATATTTTAAAGAGTACATGTGACTACAGTGGTTCAACCTTAAAATTATAAAGTGACTAGAATACTTTTTGTGAGCCAATAAAAACAAAAAACAAAATAACAACTTTATTCAACAATATCTAGTGATGGGCCATTTCAAAACACTGCTTCATGAAGCTTCGAAGCTTTACGAATCTTTTGTTTCGAATCAGTGGTTCAGAGCTCCAAAGTCACGTGATTTCAGTAAACGAGGCTTAGTTACTTCAGAAGCGTTTCAAAATTTCAATAGTTCAGTTGACTTTGGCAGTTTGATACGCGCTCCGAACCACTGATTCAACACAAAAGATTCGTAAAGCTTCGAAGCTTCATTTGAAATCGCCTATCACTAGATATTGTTGAATAAAGTCACTATTTTAAAAAAATTGTTTGGCGCATAAAAACAATTCTCATCACTTTATAATATTAACATTGAACCACTGTAGTCACATGAACTGTTTTAAATATGTTTTTAGTAGCTTTCTGGGCATTGAAAAAGGAAATGATCTTGCTGGCAATGCAGGCCTCACTGAGCCATCGGATTTTATCAAAAATATCTTAATTTGTGTTCCGAAGATGAACGAAGGTCTTACGGGTGTGGAACGACATGAGGGTGAGTAATTAATGACAAAATTTTCATTTTGGGGTGAACTAACCTTTTAATTATTATTATCTTAACCCACTGAACCTTAATGTGAAGTAAAAATTGGCATGCATTTAATATGTAACTTCATATTAAAATAATGAAATATTTTATTAAAATAATCCCAATGTAGAAATAATTTTTATATAGCTTGTTCTTGAGATTTGGCATTTTTATTTAATTGTCACTTTTTCAGTTTGTGCTTAATCTATAAGAGGTAATCTATTCATTGATCTGACTCTCACACAGCTCCGTGGCTGTTTTCTAGCCAGAACATGTTTGATTTGTCTGGCACAGGACGCTTTGTGCACCAACGTGTGACTGTTCATTAAGGAGACTTAGTGTGTGTAATACACCATAGCGTTTCCCCATTTATTTAATTTGTAAGGCTCTGACATCAATTGTTGAGCTTCGTTTGCCCAGTCGTGGCATCAGATGTCAGTGTTAATAAGGTAGTGGAGCTGTGTGTGTGTGTGTGTAATGATGTGACCGCATGTGTGCTGTGCAAGGTAAAGCTGTGAAAATGCTTAATTTCGACTTCAGTGTCTGAAAAGATCAGCAAGATTAAAGGACAGAGAGATAATACATAAAGACATTCATTGCAGGCTATTTTGCCTTTAGAAAAATGTGTTGAATGTAATATAATCTCCATTTCCTCAGACATTTGAACTGTATCTATATGTCTGGCAGACTTTTGCCTCTTGGGCCATTTCCCACATTCTTGCCTGGGTTTTAGGACAAGACATTTATTGACCAGCCTTTCTGGTCACATATTCTGTCCTTTTAGATTTCTATCGGTCTTTTATGCAGAACGGGCTCGCGTTTTAAAACTAAACCCCATTTGAATAAGGGTGGACAAAAGGATGGTCTAAATCAGACAGCAGCCTTCTATGTGCTGGAAAACATGACTTCACGACACATCCTCATCTCTGGCTTGGACTCTTTTATCATTCACATCGGTTGCAACCATAAGCGCGCCTAGAATTTGATTAAAATGGACAAACACAATGGCAAAAGGTCTGTGGTGCACAGTGGAGACAAAATGGCATGACTCAGTTCTGAAACGTACTCGGTCACAATTAAGAAGCTCTTTGTCACGGACAGAAAAACACCACGATGGTGTTGTCCTCTATGAGTTCAACCCACCCACTCACAGGTCCAAGCATAATTCATGTGACAATGATACCCATTATGCTCTTGTTATGGCAACTCGGGAAAGGATGTTCTAACAAATAAGATGGCAAGATTGTACCTTAAAAAGGAGGGAAAAGTGGGATAATTCTGTCGTTGAGGACTGATATATTTGTACCCACGCACTTTGAGTCACCTCACAAAAGATCCAGTGTTTTCTATTCTCAGCAGCTGGGCTTGAACGGAGTAACTAGGAATGCTTTGTAGGCTACGGAGGAGAATTTATTCTTTGTGGAGTTTCATGAAGTATGTTTTACCATACGCCTTTGCACGGGCTGTCAGACATTTGGAGTTGCAACAGGCTAAAGAAAGTTTGAATAGATTAGCAGAGTTATTGCAAATCTGCAGCCCACTAATGGTTTAATCAGTGGGATGCAAATCGAGACTTTGTCCTGACAGATCAGAAAGGTGAATGCTGGTTTATTGAGAATCTCTGGATGCACAGCTTTAACTTCCACAGGGATAATTGATGCACTCTTTGCCTTGATTTTATTTTGTGGAAGTATTTTTGTTCGGACACTAATGCAATTGCACATTTAATTTGAGATATTGAGTTTAAATGCATTAACTTGTGTGCATCTTAATCCAAGATTATTTTATTTGGTTAACACACACACACACACACACGCACACATGCACGTACACACGCACGCACACACACACACACACACACACACACATTTGCATGTATGTATGTATGTGTATATATACATACATATATATGTATATATATATATATTATAAAGTCAAACCAAAATTTATTCAGACACCTTGAACATTTCATTCATTAATACATATAAATACATATATTCTCTATAGTAAAAAATGTTAATAAAATATGACAAGATCTCAGAGTTAAACTAATTAAAAAAATGAATCTTAATTATGTCATATAACACTTAAGCAAAACATGGTCAGGTCAAAGTGTCTGAATAATTTTTGGTTCCAAAACTGTTATCAGTTTTACTGGTAGTCCACTGTATGAAGAATTTTTGGGTATAATATGTCACAGTTTACTTTATTTTGCTATCCTCACTTACATAAATGAAATATAGTGTCCTACACCCACTAGTAAAAAAAAAATCAAAAATATAAAAAATGTCTGAATAATTTTTGGTTGACTGTATATATAGGGCTGTCAAATGATATTTAAGAAATATTTGCATGTAAATCCTGTATGTATATAATTTACATTATATATAAATAAAAATATCAATATAACAATTTTTTTCTAAATATATACATGCATGTGTGTGTATATATATGTATATATATATATATATATATATATATACACACACATAGTAAATATACACAGTACTCACACATATATTATGTAAACACAAACTTTTATTTTGGATGCGATTAGTTGTGATTAATTGTATTGAGACATATTGGTGATTCAATATAAATATATATATTTACAATGTATTCCTCCACATCTGCTCAACTATTGATTTTTTTTTTTTTTTTTTTTTGGTGATATTTTTGAGTAAATGTTTCTTGTCTTTTCCCATATCTTTGGTAACTCAAAATTAAGAAAGAGAGGAAACGAAATTTGCTTCATGCCAATTCAGCACTCAAAGCATTTACAGTTACCTCAAATTCCAGCTGCTTACATTACGTCTTAATAATTTCAGATTGAACTGTATTTGAAAAAGATATTTAGTCCCTTATTTGTTTGTTTCTCTCTCAAATCCATGGAGGGTAAGGACTTCATTCAACCACTGAAGAAATGCAGCAGGCCTCTGCTTTTTTGGCAAAAATAGCTGTCCTGCTTGGCTGGCAGTTTATTAGTTGAAATGCAATGTAATGAGAGAGAGAGAGAGAGAGAGAGAGAGAGAGAGAGAGAGAGAGCAAGAGTAACAACCCTCTGATTGAATAAAGCAAATACTTGAACACATAAGTGTGAAGCCTCAATCACTCTCCATCAAGTTGTGAAAAATGTTACTTATACTGTCTGCCATATGCACCGCATGTACTCTTAATTGGCTATGTAGTCTTCAAAAAGGCAAAGTTTGTGGTCACATTTAAAATAATTACATTCCAGAGGAAAGAACCTTACAGTGTCACATGCACCATACATCTGTGAATAATATTTCTGCTAAATTAGTATTGAATTGGTCATATGAGGATTCACATAGATGCTTGCTTGGATTGATTATGAAAATAGGCAAGCAATTTGATTAACTGCTCATATGACTACATATATGCAACTGGTCTTTTAGTCCAAAAGTATCACCTTATGGTATTTGACTGAAAAATGGTATTTCCCCCCAAAACCTGTTTTGATGAAGAACAGTACTTTTAATACAAAGCTACAAACTCCCCAAAAAGTAAAACAGGCTATTTTCATCTTTGCTATAGGTAGTAAAAGTTTGATGTAATTTTAGCAGTTTTGGGAAGTTAACTTTTGTTTAGAAGTTTAGATTTTTTTCCGTAACCATCTCTGTAATGAAATAAATATAATAATAAATTAAGTCAACATAATAATAAAAAAAACACAATAATGTATTCACTTCTTGGAAATAAACAACGATAATTGTTTGTGTCACAAGTATGAATTCCTGACTCCTAAAATGTAGTGTTCTCCACTGGTAAATATGATCTTTTTTTAGCATGGCATGTTGTATAAATTGTCTTGCCAATTATCAAATGGCATCCTCGTCTCGTTTCTAATTGGCTGTTAGCAGCTGCTTGAAATATGAAACAAAACAAGCCTGTTTTAAAGTTAAATGTGAAACTCAATTTAGCAGTGCTCAGGTGTTTTCTACTACAAGACTGTGAGGTAGGGGGGCCTATTTTTAATGGTAAAAACCAGAAATAGAGTTAAGTGTTATTTTAAGAAAAGCAATGTGATTACCGTCATTCATGGTCCAGAAAAGTAGTAAAGACACTATTAAAATAGTCGACGTGACTACAGTGGTTCAACCTTAATGTTATAAAGCGACGATAATATGATCTCTCTCCTGCCATTCTCATACATTGTATACGTTCAGAGCTTCCAGGTTCTATGTCAGAACGCCGACTCGGTATTGGGCGATGCTGTTCATGTGAGCACATGCGTGTGATGCTGACGCAGAAGCCGGCCAATAATGAGTTGGCGTTCTGACATAGAAGCACTGAATGTAAACAGCGAATGAGAGTGACATGCAGGGGAGAGATGAATTTGGTGAATAAAGTTATTTTTGCTTTGTTTTTGCACACAAAAAGTATTCTCATCGCTTCATAACATTAAGGTTGAACCACTGCAGTCATGCTGACTATTTTAACAATGTCTTTACTACTTTCTGGACCTTGAATGATGGTAATTATGTTGCTTTTTATGGGGGATTTAAAAAAATGCCTTGGATTTCATCAAAAATATCTTAATTTGTGTTCTGAAGATGAACGAAGGTCTTATGGGTTTGGAATGACATGCGGGTGAGTAGACCTACTTAATGACAGAAATTTCATTTTTTGGGTGAACTAACCCTTTAATACAAGTACATGTGAATCCAGAAATACCTTACTGAAGGTACAATAAGGTTCATTAGTAAACATTAGTTAACATGAACTAATAATGAACTGCACTTATACAGCATTTATTAATCTTTGTTAATGTTAATTTCAAGATTTACTAATACATTATTAAAATCTTGTTAACATTAGTTAAAGGGTTAGTTCACCCAAAAATGAAAATTCTGTCATTTATTACTTACCCTCATGTCGTTCCACACATGTAAGACCTTCGTTAATCTTCAGAACACAAATTAAGATATTTTGAAGATAAGTTGAAATCCGATAACAGTTAGCTCTGTGAGGCATCCATAGGGAGCAATGGACACTTCCTCTCTCAAGATCCATAAAGGTACTAAAAACATATTTAAATCGGTTCATGTGAGTACAGTGGTTCAGTATTAATATTATAAAGCGACGAGAATATTATTGGAGCGCCAAAAAAACAAAACAAAATAACGACTTATTTAGTGATGGCTGATTTCAAAACACTGCTTCATGAAGCATCGGAGCATAAATGAATCAGTGTGTCGAATCATGATTCAGATGGCGTGTCAAACTGCCAACGGCTGAAATCACGTGACTTTGGCGCTCCGAACAGCAGATTCGACACACTGATTCATCTGTGCTCCGATGCTTCCTGAAGCATTGTTTTGAAATCGGCCATCACTAAATAAGTCGTTATATTTTTGGCGCTCCAAAAATATTCTTGTCGCTTTATAATATTAATATTGAGCCACTGTACTCACATGAACCGATTTAAATATGTTTTTAATACCTTAATGGATCTTGAGAGAGGAAGTGTCCATTGCTCCTTATGGAGGCCTCACGGAGCTATCGGATTTCAACTAAAATGTCTTAATTTGTGTTCCGAAAATTAACGAAGGTCTTACGGGTGTGGAACGGCATGAGGGTAAGTAATAAATGACAGAATTTTCATTTTTGGGTGAACTAACCCTTTAATGCACTATGGACTAACATGAACAAACAATGAACAACTGTATTTTCATAATGT
Source organism: Megalobrama amblycephala (assembly GCF_018812025.1). NCBI lineage: Eukaryota > Metazoa > Chordata > Actinopteri > Cypriniformes > Xenocyprididae > Megalobrama > Megalobrama amblycephala. The sequence goes on from NC_063051.1 coordinate 19,651,999, forward strand.
TAACGAAGATTAGTAAATACAGTAACAAATGTTTTGCTCATGGTTAGTTCATGTTAGTTAATACATTAATTAATGTTTAACTAATAAACCATATTGTAAAGTGTTACCAAAAGTAGTTCTACCAATTTGTGGCGTGAGAGAAGTCAGAATCTAGAATAGTCATGGCAATCCAAATATGCGTACATAAAAGTACGGTACTGAGCACGTCAAAAGGAAATCAAAGCCAAAACCCGGACATTTTAGGCAGGTTTTTTTAAGGTTAAAAAAGAGCTATTATATTTATTTATTTATATTATATTTAATTTATTTATTTTGTATTTATTTATTTTTTCTGTCAATTTGCTTTAGTTCCAAAAGAAGCCAAACATTAACTTTGTGACCAGCTAGTAGTTGGTCTCAAGAGGCATACTAGCGACAGACGCTTGTGACTGCAATCTTTAGCGTTCTTGTTAGCATGCCCGCCTCCCATGCCGGAGATGCCACTTCAAGTCCGGAGTAGGACCAAGCAATGCATAGACTGGATAAGCAGTTTCCCCTCCCTGCTCAAAGTGTTCTGTACCTTGTTTTTACAGGTTTTACATTTTCTTTCTCTTACTCTATACTCCTAGGTGAGAGTAACCCTGCTTTGAGCAATCCCAATTTTCTGTGCTGTTGTACTAAAAATCAGCAATTTTTGATTGCTGCTCAAATTAGTGGACCTATGGTTATACTGTTGTGTAAGTATATAACACACATCACATTGCGCCACAACAATTTGAGGCTGTAAAGCAGCCATTGCAAATCCATTTGTCCTTCATATCAGATGCAGCGATATCGCTTGGAGTATGTCAAAACGGGGCAGCAATTTACTGTTGGGAATTTGTCATGTCGCGTCTTGCCATGCCGCATCCAGTGTAGACAGCATCGTTGACTTTAATGGGTTCTATTCTTTTGTTGTGTCGCGTTGCTCCGCTCATGTCTGGTATAGACATTTTTAAGTGTCGTGTGAGTGCTGAGAGGGCCTGTGATCACAGCATATTAATGACTTAAAGGGATAGTTCACCCAAAAATGAAAAATTGATGTTTATCTGCTTAATGATAAACATCAAAATTTGATGTTTATCATTACTCGATTCGTTTGGTCTGATCGCACTCTGACAGCGGCAGTGATGTCTCGCGCATATACTTCAATGAGTGCCAGACATCACTGCCGTTGTCAGAGCGTGATCAGACCAAACGAATCGAGTGATGAATGCCGTTGGACATAGTGGTGTATTAGAGGTAAAAAATGATATAAATACTGTTCGGTTTCTCGCACAAACCGATCGTTTCGTGTCTTAAGACATCAATGTGTCGTCACGAGCTGCAGGGTTTAATTTGGATTTGTCTGTCGTGTTTTATTTACTCTTATAGTCCAAGTTCCCGCTGACTTGCATTATACCACTGACAGACGGCAGCGGTTGCAGTTAAAAATCATCATTTGTGTTCTACTGAAGAAACAAAGACACCTACATCTTGGATGCTCTGGGGGTAAGCAGATAAACATCAAATTTTCATTTTTGGGTGAACTATCCCTTTAAGGTCAGCTCTATGAAATTAGTTAATCATGCTAATGAGTATTTGTGAATACAGTCTCTGCGCAAATATTAACTGTATGCAAAACATTGACTATAACTGAGTTTTTTTATATAAATATCTATTGAAAGTAAAATATTATGTATTGGCGATTGCTTTTATTACTGGTCACACTGAAAGTGTGATTTTAATTTATAAATGCTCAAATCCAATTATTTCAGTCTGTGTATCAAAAAAGCACTAAGAGAAACAATGTTCTTTTGAAAGAGAGATTAAACAGTTCAGTACATGTGTCACAGTGATGCAGCTGTGGTGGTACACAAGGTAGGCTTTACAGAAGGACTTTTGTTGAAACATTACTGTATTATGCTAATGCGATCAGAGAGCACACAGATCTAACGTAAAGTTGTTTCAAAACAGGTGGGCATCATACCTAAACTAATTACATGTTTGGGGAAACAAGTCTGTTGACATGATGCAAAAATTTGTTGGATTGTTAATCAGACTTATGGAGATCAAACTTTTATAATATGTTTAATCTGAATAAGAAAGATTAAAGGGTTAGTTCACCCAAAAATGAAAATTCTGTCATTAATTACTCACCCTCATGTTGTTGCAAACCCATAAGACCTTTTTAATCTTTGAAAAAACAAATTAAGATATTTTTGATGAAATCCGAGAGGTTTTTTTAATCTTAATTTGTGTTCCAAAGATGAATGAAGGTTTTTCAGGTGAGCAACGACATGAGGGTGAGTAATAAATGACATTATTTTCATTTTTGGATGAACTAACCCTATAATGAAACAGGTATATGATAAGTTTTGGTATTATGACATGCTTTTATGGCCTTAAAGGGTTAGTTCAGCGTGTTGAATCAGCGGTTCGGAGCGCCAAAGTCACGTGATTTCAGTAGTTTGGCGGTTTGACTCGCGATCCGAATCATGATTCGATACGCTGATTCATAACTCTCCGAAGCTTCCTGAAGCAGTGTTTTGAAATTGACCATCACTATATAAGTCGTTATTTTGTTCTTTTGGCGCACCAAAAATATTCTCGTTGCTTTATAATATTAATATTGAACAACTGTGCTCACATGAACTGATTTAAATAGATTTTTAGTACATTAATGGATCTTGAGAAAGGAAATGTCATTGCTGGCTATGAAGGCCTCACTGAGTCATCGGATTTCAACAAAAATATCTTAATTCATGTTCCGAAGATTAACGGAGGTCTTACGGGTGTGGAACGGCATGAGGGTAAGTAATAAATGACAGAATTTTCATTTTTGAGTGAACTAACCCTTTAAATAGGTGGGAACAATCTCTGGAAAGGTCACTCTAGTGACTTTTATCCTGCATCCCCAAAATGCTGTTCAAAATCTTTGTAATATTCTGCAAAACACAAAAAGATTTTTTCCCATTGAAAATGTCTGAGCTGCTTTGTTTATAATGCTTTGTAATAAAACTGATTTTTACTGTCAACATAAAAATAACCATAGAAGTGTTGTCAGTTTTACTTTTTGTTTTTGTTGTGGAATGTTAGGGGGTTAAAATATATGATACATTATAATATTATACATAAACACACAAACATATATAAACTGAAAATGTACTGGTAAGGGCAATATCTGTTGAGTTTATGGAAATTTCCTTAAACCTTAAAACAAAATCTGGGTAAAACACCTGTGAAAAATCCATGCGGACAATCAGGGTTGGAGAGTAATAAAATACATGTAACTTAGTTAAAATACAAAATTTGAGTAACTGTATTTCATTACAGTTACATTTTAAATGGGTGGTAATCAAATTACAGTTACATCCACAAAGTATTTTAGATTACCAAAGTAATTACTTTGAATTTTAATGTCATTTATTTCATTTAAACATTAATGTATACTGTGACAGGCAATTAATTAATGTAAACAGCAATTGGTGATTCTCTGACTCTGACAGTCTACAAAAGCATCCTAAGATACATTTCTGCTCATAAGGTTCATACCCCTTTCAGAACATGCAAGATTTTAATAATTTTAACAAAGAAGGTTCATAAAAATTGCATGTTATATTTATTTAGTACTGTCCTGAGTAAGCTATTTAACATAACAGATGTTTACACTCAACAAATGACCGAATTTATAATAATTGCCCCATTCCTAAATTTAAATACCCATGAATCTTAACTGTCCTGTCATTACCTGAATGATCCACGACTGTTTTCATGTTTTGCAATAGTAGTTTGTGAGTTTTTATCTCACAATTCTGATTTGTTTTCCTTCCAAATGCAAGTTTTTTTTTCCTCAGAATTGCGAGATTTAAACTCACAATTGTGTTTTTATAAAGTCAGAATTGGGAGATATAGGCCCGGTTTCACAGACAGGGATCAGCCCTTAGTTGAATTAGGAAGTGGCTTTTATTAACGTACCCTAAAAAAAACAAAAAACATTACTGGTGTGCATCTTGAGACAAAACAATGGCAATGACATAGTTTAAGATATGTCGATACAAGTTGCTTTCAATTAAAACAGCTCAAACATGCATTTTAGTCTAGGACTTGGGTTAAGCCTTGTCTGTGAAACTGGGGGATTAACTCAACAATTGCAAGTTATAAAGTCAGAATTGACATTTTTTCTTCAGTTTACATCTCACAATTCTGACTTATTTTCTCAATATTGTGAATTTATATCTCAGAATTCTGACTTTATAACTCGCAATTGCAACTTTATATCATGCAAATCTGTGGAAAAAAGTCAGAATTGAGATAAAAACTCGCAATTACCTTTTTTGTGTTACATACTTAATAGTATTCCAAAAGTATTCTAAAGTATTTAGATTAAGTTACAGAACTTGGGTAATCTAACGAAATACGTTACAAATGACTTTTTAAAGCATGTATTTTGTAATCTGTAGTGAAATACATTTTAAAAGTAACCTATCCAGCCCTGCGGACAATTCATTCAAATTAACACAGTACATTGGTCTTTTCTTAGTGTATAAAAAAAATGTAAAACATCATTGTAGCTTTGTGTTTTTTCCCCATTTAAACAGGTTATAACATTTTAAGTTGCCAAACGTATGATTGGAATCCTCCAAAACTGAGGGCAGAATGTGAGAATTTTGGTTGTGCAGGATAAAAGAACCATGCAAAATACACTATAGTTTTAGTCTCTGCTTCACTGCTGTGGCCTTCTCTAAACCTAAGGGAGCCCTTAAGGATCTAATTTTCTAGTTAAAAATTCACCAAACAATGGCAGCTGTGCGGTCTTGATTTACCGTTCCTACCTTCATCCTGTCTCAATCAAAGAGCAGGAAAATAGTCTGAGATCCCTCTCTATCTACCCTCCTTTTCCCACAAACAGTTGATACAACATGATGAGAGATTTTTAAAAAGCATCCTTTGTTTGTGTCCTGGTGTGCTTTAGAATCCTTTAATTAGGGAAAGTCATAGTGCCATCAGAGGATAGCAGCCCTGTAGGCTCATCGTGTATATTTGTTTTCACAGTGCTAGAGAGAAGTGATTGAGTTTTAATGGTCGGGGCCTGTGCTGTGCTTACCAATGCTCTAGCGCAAACTTCATTTTTATTACCTTGCGGAAAATATTTGCTCATTGCTTTCCTGTTTTGTTCTTTCTCGGCTTTGATCTCTCAGGGTAAACCAAAAGCCTTTGACTACATAACACTGCTATGATTATAGAATATGTAGAATATGTAGACTGTTCAAAATTAATGATTCCCGAAAGGGAAAAGCTGCAGGAAAGGAATGAGCTGACTAGCACAACCACAATTTAGTCAGTCGGATTAATGTTAGACTGACACCCTTAGATGTAAGGTTAAAGTTGATGCCACCTCCGGGTGAAAAAAAGAGAGTTATTGATACCAGTTCTCCTCTGATGCCCCAGGGTTCAGTCTCTTGGTCCCACACTAGCACACAAAAGCATCTCTGTGCAAAATAGTCTCAACTACACATCTGGGGGTGAAGGGGCAGGTTGGACTGCATTTAATTGCTTTGTGAATCACTTGTCTCGATACATGAAAACATAGGATGTTCATAGACTGTGCATTCTGAACTCAATTAATTCACATAATGAGTACAATCAAAACTGTACATATCGATTTTAATAAGCGGTTAAAACAACTTCTTAAATCAGGCCTTAATGTCCAGCAGACCTTTGTGAAGCCAGTGCGGTTTTAATACCAGCCTCAGTCATCTCACTGCAGCCACTATTTTGGCCACTTCTGCTGTATAAAGTCATCCAGTCTCCAGTCGTTAGAGAAAGCGAAATTACATTACTGCTTTACTAATGTTTAATTACATTAATGTGCAATATCAGTCGTTAACGGCCATTAATTATAAATGAAGATGTAATGACGGCCATTAATATTTAATTAAAGAGCAATCAAGTGTTATTTGGCAGTGTTACAAAACTAGACACTAATAAAAGAAAGAATGTTCTCAGCCTGACAAGACAATGGCCAGTGTGCCATCAAATATTGCAGAAACTGAATGGGAAGGGCATGGATACATTTTCACAACCTTATAGAGGTGAAGTCACCATTTGATGAGCTTTATGGCCAATGATTTTGATAAAGTGATTAAATTGTTTTAAATGCTTATGCTCACTGAAAAGTGAAAATTCTGTCACTATTTACTCACCATCAAACCTGCATGCATTTTGAAAAATGTCTTCGTGTTTTGTGCGTGTGTGTGGTCCTGGTAAACCCTATATTATGTGGACAAAATGTCCCCACAAAGATGACAATATCCAAAATCCTCGCCCTTGTGGGGACATGTTTTGGTCCTGATGAGGAAAACCGTTTATAAATCATACTAAGTGATGTTTTTTTTAATGTAAAAATGCACAAAAAGGTTGGAGGATAGAATATATATATATATATAGTTTGCACAGTATAAACATCATTATGTCTTTGGAAATTCCACATAAAACATGGAAACACCCAGTTTGTGTGTGTGTGCGTGCCCATACGATAGAAGTTCTTGTGATGCAATGTTTTTTAATGTTCCACAGAAGAAAGAAATTAATACAGGTTTGGAACTAAATCATTATGAATAAATGTTGACAGATTTTTCATGTTTGTGTAGACTGTCCCTCCAAGCTTAAAATATATAAATTTTGTGGTAGCTGCAAACAAACTATATATATTTTATATTAAAGGTGCCCTAGAATCAAAATTTGAATTTACCTCGGCATAGTTAAATAACAAGAGTTCAGTACATGGAAAAGACATACATTGAGTTTCAAACCTCATTGCTTCCTCCTTCTTATATAAATCTCCTTTGTTTAAAAGACTTCCGGAAAACACGCGGATCTCAACATAATACCGACTGTTACGTAACAGTCGGGATCATTAATATGTATGACCCCAATATTTGCATATATGCCAGCCCATGTTCAAGGCATTAGACAAGGAAAGGCAGTATTAAAGTCTGGATCTGTGCACAGACTAGGTAAGCAAGCAAGGACAATAGCGAAAAATGGCAGATGGAGCAATAATAACTGACATGATTCATGATAGCATGATATTTTTAGTGATATTTGTAAATTGTCTTTCTAAATGTTTCATTAGCATGTTGCTAATGTACTGTTAAATGTGGTTAAAGTTACCATCGTTTCTTACTGTATTCACGGAGACAAGAGCCGTCGCTATTTTCATTTTTAAACACGTGCAGTCTGTATTCATAAACACAACTTCATTCTTTATAAATCTCTCCAACAGTGTAGCATTAGCCGTTAGCCACAGAGCATAGCCTCAAACTCATAGAGAATCAAATGTAAACAACAAAATAAATACTTTACTCACATAATTCGAAGCATGCATACAGCATGCATGACGAACATCTTGTAAAGATCCATTTGAGGGTTATATTAGCTGTGTGAACTTTGTAAATACACTGTATTATAGTCGAGAGCTCGTGGCAGGGAGCAGGCAAATTAAAGGGGCGGCGCGCTGCCAAAATCAGTGTATAGTTAATGATGCCCCAAAATAGGCAGTTAAAAAAATTAATTAAAAAAAATCTATGGGGTATTTTGAGCTGAAACTTCACAGACACATTCAGGAGACACCTTAGACTTATATTACATCTTGTGAAAGAACGTTCTTGGGCACCTTTAATCAAATAATAAAATGTGTTTTTTATTTATATAATATTTATCAAGCAAACTTTTATGAAAAGATTTTAGCTTTAAGTGTTGTATTTTTTGCTTTTTGTGTACAATGATTGCCACTTGTTTTGATTTTTAGTGCAGTGACAATTTTTTAAAAAAACGTGTGGTTCAAGTGTCCAAATACTTTGTGGGGCCGCCATACTTCACAATAAATCACATAACAACAAAGCAAAGCTTTGAAAACTGCGAAAAAATGTAACAAAACTAGAAGCAGTGGCTGTAGATGGACTCAAATTCTCAGAGACAAATCCTTTTTATTGCCGTGCGTAAACAAAGAGCAGAAATCAAAATGCAGTGGGCTGTTTTAGAGACACAATTGAAGCCTGTTTGCTGTTGAGTTCGGGCCATGCTATTCTCATAGTTTGCCTTGTGGCCCAGACTGTTGTGATGAAGAACACCCATGCAGCTCTATTGAGATGGTAAGCACTGCTTGTTTACTCAAGTTTTCCTTTTTTCCACATCCACAGTTACCAGTTAGCAAAACAAAAGGGCCTATGAGGCAGTCATTTGTCGAGTGGGCTCGCAAGCACACTGTTTGAGTGGAGGAGGCCGGTTTGTGGTACAGCACATGTTTGTTAAGGTGGGTGTCACCATTGTTTTAACCCAGGACACCCTCCCTCTGTTCCTTGTGATGTCTTTGTGTCCGTCCTCATTGCTTCCAGAGTTTCCCTCTCCATGCTGGAAGAAAGTTTGAAGAGAGACATTGAGTAAATGTTTATTGGAGTTTATTGTTGCCATTTGATTTAGAATTGCACTTTATAGTAGAATTATCTGTACATTTAGGTGGACCTTGTTGCCTTGGAAGCCAACTCATACTAAGCACATTAATCAATACAAACTTGTCCTCAAACAAAGAATGTTTATCTGTAGTCGAACTTAGTTAACTTGGCTAATCTAGATAATGCTTAGTAAAACAAAAAAATGGGCTCTTAACCAAAAGGCAAGACTTTATAATGCCTTCCAGCTGCCATATTGAATGTGACGTTTTCTTCCATTAAATTTCATTAATAAACCTCCTCATGTGGTCTCTTTAGTAAAACAAATCTCCACACAACGAACAAAATGTTTAATAAACCCTAAAACTTTGCAGAATAATGACCTATACATGACTTTTTAAAATAGGCATCACAACTTTGTCTTTTGGCTTTGCAGCGAAGTCCAAGTTAAGTTAAGTACTTAAGTTTTCAACAGAATTTTAATGAATGTGTTCCAAATGTCTGATCTGAAGGTCTATAAATAGATTGCAGATTAAAACGACTCAACAGAAAGCTTGAATCAGACGATTTTGTCACAGAATATATTAGCATAAGATTATTACTTATCGGCACTGACCCCGAAAGATGAGATTCATTACTAATAGGCTTCTTTAATGCTAATATATATATTATATGTAGGTCTCATATATATCTCCCCTGACATTAATGACTAAATGTTACTTTTCATTCATGCCATGATCAAAATTACTTCTTGAGGCCTTTTCCTCTTTTTAAAATTCATTTCTGTCTTCTTTCCTGCAACGAATATTGTGGTTAAAGACTGAAAAAGATTGAAAAAAGAAAAACGGTTTCACTGTTCATTTGCAGTTCAACACATCGAACTTTGTGACAGTTGTTAGAGTAATGTAAAAAGATGAAAACTTTCCATTGCTTCATAAATGAAATATGTACATTTCCTCCCTCAAACAATTCTATTCCGTGGCTGTGAAAGCACATATTTTAGATTAATAATCATATTCACAGCTATAATGTGTGCAGCACAGTATTAGTGGAGACTAGTGTGTGAAAAACGCTCAGGCCATTCCTCAGGTCATCAGTATGCAGAGAACACTACACTGTAATTAAACACAATCCCCCCATGCTACATTCACCCTGCAATATTTCATCCAATTTTGTCCATCTGATGGGTCCACCCATTATGGAGTCAGTTTAAGACAGCTGTGTTGGTAGATATACAGAATATAAAAAGGAGTGTAGTGTAATGCTAATGCTAACAGCTAATTAAAGAGATTATAGAAGATAGTCTGAGACATAGCACGACACTTGAAGCTTAAGCTATCCATATCATAGCACTGCCAATGGGTTTGAGAGTGCAAAGACATGCACAAGGTGCTGACGCAACAATTTTATAGTGACTTAACAGGCTGGCAACTTCAGCGGCCACCCCATCATTCTTACTCCCAGATGAGTCCTAATAGAGCAGTGGAGACTACAAAGTCATTATACTGAGAGCAGATATATTTTTCAATCCATTTTAGTTACTGGTACCTCAATCCCTTTTCTCACAGCTGTAGACGTAGCAATGAGGGGTGTCTTGGCATTACCTTTCTGTATTCGAGAGAAAACCTCACTTCACTGGAATAATTAGTCCACATGACGAGTTGTAAAAATTGTGTTTAAGTGAACTCTTTGTGTTTAAATAATTGGATTCCTTATGTAATACATCAATTAATTTAGTTATGTCTAACACCTGTTAGGTTTGTATTCAGGGTTTAGTTTGCTTTTCTTTGTTTCCTGTGTTTTTGTTCCTGTTTCCTTTGTTTCCTATGTTTCAGTCATTTGGTTACCGATTATGTTTACCTGCCCTTCCTTGCAATCTCCTTTGTATTCAGGCCCTCAGTTTATTTCTGTTCTTGGTCTAGTATTGTCTTTGCTTTAATGTGAAGCTGTTGCATTGTTTTTCTCTTGTGGACTGTTTTCTTATTGGATTACCTTCTTGTTTTTATTAATGAATTTACTATGGCTAGTATTATATCCACATACTAAAACAACACTGGACACCTGTTTAAAAGCATTCATTTTGCAATTTGTTTTGGTGCCTTAGGGGTGCAGAAATTATGCCCTTCACCTTTAAAATTGACCTGTTGATCAATTTTCAATTGGTCTGATTGGGAATCTGTACTAAATGATATAATTATTCACCGCTTCAACACTAGGTATGTTATTATGCACTTTAAAAGTTCAATTTCATTTGGACTAGAGTAATAATTCATAACTATAAAACCCAAAGAGTTAAAGGGTTAGTTCACCCAAAAATGAAAATAATGTCATTTATTACTCACCCTCATGTCATTCTTCACCCATAAGACCATCGTTTATTAAGATATTTTTGATTCAATAGAGGCCTCACTGAGCCATCAGATTTAGAGCAAAGCCATTCGAACTCTCAAGGTCCATAAAGGTACTAAAAACATATTTGAAACAGATCATGTGAGTTCAGTTGTGTTGCTTAATATTATACTTTTTTTAGAATACTTTTTGTGCGCCAAAAAAAACAAAAAATGACTTTTCAACAATATCTATATGGGCTGATTTCAAAACACTTCTTCATGAAGCTTCTGAGCTTTATGAATATTTTGTTTCAAATTAGTGATTCGGATCGCCTATCAAATGGCTAAACTGCTGAAATCACGTGACTTTGGCACTCTGATTCACTGATTCGATTCGTAAAGCTCTGAAACAGTGTTTTGAAATGAACCCATAGATATTGTTGAAAGTCTTTATTTAGTTTTTTTGGCACACAAAAAGTATTCTTGTCGCTTTATAATACTAAGATAGAACCACTGAACTCACATGAACTGTTTTAAATATGTCTTTAGTACCTTTATGGACCTTGAGAGTTTGAATGGCTTTGCTCTCAATAGAGGCCTCACTGAGCCATTGGATTTCATCAACAATATCTTAATTTGTGTTCGGAAGATGAACGAAGGTCTTATGGCTGTAGAACGACATGAGGTTGAGTAATAAATTACATTATTTTCATTTTTGGGTGAACTAACCCTTTAATGTAACTCAAACCATTTGAGGAAACCGATTGCCTTAAACCATTTAAGTTTAAAAACTAATATTTGTGAGTTCTGTGAACTTATTCCATTTGAGTCACATAATATAAATTAAACTAATTCCACTTTAATACTTTGTGTAGGTGAAACTTAATTAAATTTCATTAAACCATTGAAATCAGAATCTTTAAATTAACTCAAATCTTTTACTGTTAACTGCTTAGCAATAGCACAAGCACACCTGCATGAACAGCAAAGAGATCACTCTGCTGAAATATGCACAGCCACTGCTTTTTAAATAAAGCAACATTGCTCGGCTTTGTCCAGCTTGTTTGCAAGTTAATCAGATCACATTTGGCATCGCCATTGTGTACATGCTATGAAAGACAAAGGAGGTGCTTGTATCTTTTAATTAATCCTTTAAATATTAGATTACGCATTGAGTCATGTAAACTTAGTCTGAGCTGCTGTAGCTCAATTATAACTGCATGTTATAATTGTGATGATGTGTATGTATGTGATGATAGTCATTTGTCCTCTTGAGGATCTTTGGTGTCTCTGGACAGATTGAGGAGCCTGCAAGGAGTGTAAATACTTTGGTTACATTTCCAAGAGCTGATACAAGCTCCCAGGAAAAACACTGCATGCCTTTTCCCTCCATTCTTGACTTCAGTGGGACATGTATAGATTCACAGGAGGAGGCATGAGCCGCTAGTCCACAGTGTTTGACGTTTCTTCGGAATGCTAACAGTGTGCAACCTGACTCTGTCTGTCCCTCATGTTACCCAAACAGCACAGGCGTACCCTAGACCTCATCACGTCCGACTCCTCACCACACCTGAAACCGCATCCATTAGGTGTGAAAGTCTTCTCAGTCATGTTAAGATAGTGGTGTTATTGTTAGAAATGCTGCATGTTTTTCTCCTTCTTGTCTCCCTACAGCTGTGCCTATAACTCAGTGTCCATGTCCAGTTAGGTTTTATTTTAAGGAGCTTTTTAATGCGAGGTGTGATGAGTTGTTGGGTTTGAGAACTGCATGTTCTTTGGGCAGAGGTCATCTGACATTCTAAACACTTTGAGATATGTTGGGCTTGTATATGGCCTGGTAAAACCAGGTATTAACAGGCACCCAACACATCCAACATGTCTGTGATCCGGTCACTCAAACCACATGTAGTCGAAATACTGCTTTGCATTTGTAGTGTAATCATAGTGTAATCTAATAAGACCTAAAGCTTTTTTGTGCATTGAAGGACCGCCTGCCAATCAACCACTGAACTAAATATACAGACTTCACAGAATATTCTCAGTAGGCCTATTTAGTGGCACAGAATATTAATACCACCATGTGTCTTGGCTGACAACTTGTGATCAAATCGCGAAAGGCAGATGTTAATTCCATGTATAAACGGGATCTATGACATACATCCAAAAATAATATGAGATCCCTAATGAAGCCACATTTGATCATGTTGTTACAAGAACGTGGACATAAATTGGACTTACTTGAATATATTTTCAGGAGCAAGGACACTGAGCTGTTACTACAGTCTGATGTGCACTGGTTGCCTGTAGTTAGGCTACCTACATTGGTTTCAAGGCACCCTCCTACACTTACTTTTAAGCCACATGTTCTCATTTACATTTATTCATTTAGCAGATGCTTTTATCCAAAGCCAAAAAAATGCAAAACATCTCTTTCCAGAACTTTTACTTAAATGGCTCCACAGTGGTGGAACAATACTATGTTGAGTTGTTTGCATGTTATGACTTATAATTGTTAAATGGACAATATTATTATATTTTAAAGGTGCCATCGAACGTTTTTTTTACAAGATGTAATATAAGTCTAAGGTGTCCCCTGAATGTGTCTGTGAAGTTTCAGCTCAAAATACCCCATAGATTTTTTTTAAATTAATTTTTTTAACTGCCTATTTTGGGGCATAATTAGAAATGCGCCGATTCAGGTTGCGGCCCCTTTAATTGCTCGTGCTCTCCGCCCCCTCCCGAGCTCTCGACTCTATCATTGCATAAACAAAGTTCACACAGCTAATATAACCCTCAAAATGGGTCTTTACAAAGTGTTCATCATGCATGCTGCATGCATATATCGGATTATGTGAGTATTGCATTTATTTGGATGTTTACATTTGATTCTGAATGAGTCTGAGGCTATGCTCTGTGGCTAACGGCTAATGCTACAGTGTTGGAGAGATTTATAAAGAATGAAATTGTGTTTATGAATTATACAGACTGCAAGTGTTTAATAATGAAAATAACGACGGCTCTTGTCTCGTGAATACAGTAAGAAACGATGGTAACTTTAACCACATTTAACAGTACATTAGCAACATGCTAACGAAACATTTAGAAAGACAGTTTACAAATATCACTAAAAATATCATGTTATCATGGATCATTTCAGTTATTATTGCTCCATCTACCATTTTTCGCCATTGTCCTTGCTTGTGCTTGCTTGTGATGATTCAGCTGTGCACAGATCCAGACGTTAATACTGGCTGCCCTTGTGTAATGCCTTGAACATGAGCTGGCATATGCAAATACTGGGGGCGTACATATTAATGATCCCGACTGTTACGTAACAGTCGGTGTTATGTTGAGATTCGCCTGTTCTTCGGAGGTCTTTTAAACAAATGAGATTTATATAAGAAGGTGGAAACAATGGTGTTTGAGACTCACTGTATGCCATTTCCATGTACTGAACTCTTGTTATTTAACTATGCCAAGGTAAATTCAATTTTTAATTCTAGGGCACCTTTAAATGCTAGAAGTGAGTTTAAGCTTCACAAGACTGATTATGTATAATATGAAAAACTGATGTCTGTTTTGACGTTTGCAGGGGTGCGCATAAGTGGTACGCAGGTGCGCATGCGTGGTAAAAATAAACGATGCGCACCAAAAAACATGGAGGGAATCGCTTTTGAGTACCAACATTTTTGAGGACAGGGACATGTTAACTTACTGGAGTAGGATTTTTCTCCATCTCTGGTAAGATAGAAATCATTATGATAAGTGTGTTTTCTAATTATTAGGTGTGCAACGGATCGCAGTTAATCCGTGATCTGTACGGATAATGTCCAACGGTTCGGCATGCATGTGATTCGCGGATTAACTGCTAAATTTAACCATCATAGAAGTTTATTATATGGATGTGTTTTGTCTCGCCAGTTAACACATTTCAAAGGATTTTAAAAGCGGAAGAAGAGGCGAAAATGGGGACTCACGAGCTGTTACACCTCACACCCCCGAAACGCGTGCAAGCAGAGAGAGAGAGAGAGAGAGAGAGAGAGAGAGAGAGAGAGTGTCAGACAGCCCTCGAACACAGAATTAATTTCTGTTTCGCGTTTTCTTGCGCTCTAACGGACACATACACACAAAATTATGTCAAAATCTCGGCAAGTGTTCTCGGTTATGTCATAAATGAACAATTTAGAAAGAAACCGGATGTTTGTCAGTTATTCGGTCCATGCTTTCCTTCTTAAAGTGACAGCAGCCTAATATTCTTGCAGTTGTCTGTGTCATTATTAATGTTAGTAAAAGAATCATCGTCTACCATGTCTTTTCTACCAGAGAAAAGAAGATAGTGAGGAGAGCAGTCAGGAAGAAAGTGAGGACAGCTTTTAGGATAACTGTTAAAGTCAGCATGAAATCAAAATGGACCCTATTTACTTTGTTAGTGCATATTACTAGTCTTGTGGTGACCAATTAATCCATGCAAGTTAATACACCGAAAAATATTGTTTGCTGCGGTAATCTTATTAAAAATCTGAAAAGTTACTTCCGGTCTGGAATAGCGTTCCTTCTCTGATGACGTCAGTTTGACGGCTTGGGTTGAAAACGCGTAAACCACTCCCCTGCAAACGTTATTCTGCTATGAGTGAGAGACGGAGAGGAGGAGCGCTAAAGTAAAACTCTGCCCTCTATTCAATATTCTGTTTCACTTGGAAATACATCACAACACTGGAGAAAAGACGTTTGCAACTTCCGGTTCACGGTGTCGTGTAAAGTGTGAGTACCAAGCAACATTTCCAGGTGCTCCCTTAAGAACCAGACCAAAAAAGTTATGTGCACCCCTGGATATTTGCTAAATACCATATGTAACAGTGTTATTAAAATGATAAGCATTTTTACAATTCGTCACATTGGAATTCTATTTGACATTTTCGTCAAAATTAAGAGCCTGTCTACACAGAGACACATTTAGCTGTATACGTAAATATTTTGTATCGTATCGGCATTTTGGGAGCCTGAAACCGCTGTATTTAAAAAAAAAAAAAAAAAAAAAACAGGTCCCAGAGTGGATAAATCAGAAAACGACACCCATCCATTTTCGTGTGTACAGCCAATCCGTATATTTTGTGAAACGATGATGTCATCACCCCACGTCTCGACCCTAGTCAGACACCGCTACGTCACGTAACAGCAACAACAATAATAACAGACTGCATGCTTGTGTTTGTGCTGCAGAGGCTACTGAGCCTATTAGCTTTACTAAAGTTTGTATATAGCGCACAAGGTTTACACTCCAAGTCTTCTTCTCTGATTTTAGTGTATCTCTGTGGCAGAATTACAGCGCAACATACTGGTCTGGCATGTATACTACATCGTTTTGAGTCGTTTTCAGTGGTTTCGTGTGTATGCAGATATTTCTTGAGATTATGTCGTGTTTACGGATTTTTTTTTAGAACGAGGGAAAAAAAGATTGGATAGGGAAAGCTCTGGCTTCGTGTGGAATTATTCACATATTCTTACTCTGTGACAACTTATTTAAATTATGTGATGTTTTGTTTTATGTTATGTACATTTTGGGACTTTTTATTTAAGAAACTGAAAAGGTTATATCTACAAAGTCGTATATTTTACGACGGTATATTTTAATTTGCGAAAGAAGTATCTTATGCTCACCACCGATACATCAAAAATACAGTAAAAACTGTAATATTGTGCAATATTATTACAATTTAAAATAACTGTTTTCTATTTTAATATATTTAAAAATGTAATTTATTCCTGTATTTTACATATATACAGCTTAACCTTGCCACCTTCACCAAGACTCAGGGAGGAAACCATAAGACTGGCTGCTCATAGGCATAACAAGAGCAGAGGTGATGCCTTCAAAGGTGAGAACTGGCCTTCTTCTCTCATCCCTGATGTTCTGGGGGCATCATCACCTTATTAGCCTGGTGAGACCTGGAAAAGGGGGTTGGTGCCCCAGATTGAAGAGAATTAGGGGAGCTGGTGAAACTCGCAGCTCCATGTGGAGAGACCTGCTCTGAGGAACAGGCGGGGGCAGATGGGAGGTGATCACAGGAAATCACAAGACCTCTGACACTGTTTGTGGTCCTGGAGTGTTAGTTCTCACCCATCATTGCCTTTGGTGCCACGGCCCACACTGGGGGAAGTTGTTTTAGCACATTCATAAAAAGCGCCATTTAGCATTGTCACAACAACATTTAAAGCAGTGCTACTGAAAAGGCACACACGCACTACAAAGCCAGATGAGGGTCTTTGAGCAAGTGTACGTATTACTCTCAAGTAACTGTGAATGATCTCTCTGGGTACAAGTTATGGTGTTGATTACTTACATGACAGGAACAATGATTAAAACTGGGAGATGATAATGGTGTGGCATTCATGCATTGACAACTTTGACTCTATGTTCCTTTCCAAAGGTTGATGTATGGCATCATTAGGATAACCTCAGGCCCTTAAAGACACTAATCTTCTTCATCTTGTCCTTCACACTTTCTTGTTTTGACATTTAGAAATATGTGTGTGTGCACAGTACCTGTGGTGTGTGTATTGGCAATAGCGGTACTCATAGCAGCGTGCAGTGTTTTAGCTGTTTATTTGCTCAAATGCATTTTAAAAGATATTCAAATAGGATTAAGATAAGAGACATTTATATCACCACGTGGTGCTTGATCATGCAAAAATCGACGCAATGATACTATGGTGTTGTGGTTGGTTGCCTGGCTGTTGCTATGCAGTTGTTAGAAGTTCAGAATGATTTAAGCGTATGTGATTGCTAGTATGTTCAGTAAGGTTGCTAGGTTTGCTGCAAGGGTGTTCTAAGTTGTTTGCTGGGTGATCAGCCCTAATTCAAAAGTAATCCTAACTCTGCTGGAAAAAAAATGCTTAAACTGGGGCCTATACCATGAAGCCAGTTTAGGTGGATAGCTAGGTATGTTTCAGGCACCATGAAAGTGGTCTGGTTTTTTAGCGTTGTTCATCGCCATAGTAACTTACGCTCCATGGCTAACATCATCTGAGGTTATGTTCTGTTTAAGAGATCGCAAACTGAAATTGGACCAATTAGCTGTGAGCAAAGTGACACACCTCTGGCACAACAAAGTCACTCCCCCAGTTTCTCTTGCTCCAAATTAAAAGTCACTACACAGTAACAGATTTTTATACACAAAATCGTCTGGCTTGTAGAGATGATTATTTATTATAATTATTTTATATGATTTATATTATATATTTATATAACTATAATACCATAAATCCATTACACATGAGCAATTTTACTTTAACAGTTATTATTAAATTATTATCTGTATATATATTAAATATAAATACAGATAATGATATAAATACACTTTAGAATCAATAGATAAAGCTTACAAAAAGACTACATGTGAGCTTACATGTTCACATTTCTGTATACCTAGATATATCATCAACTATATAAATTAACTTCATAACTTTCACTTGCACTGATACAGTAAGATATTTTCTTGACTTTCTGTGTAAATGCATTTATATACTTCATATTCTTCAATCTCTTAACCTTTGGCAGAAGAGAGAATTGAATCGTGCTGATTCTCTCACAAGTGAATAAAAATAAATAAAGTAAATAAAATAACCCTGAGTTTGTTTTATCTACCATCATGGAATGACCCTCTGGCTTGCTGATCTCAGGGTTATTATTGTTGTGTTATTATTAAAATTTTGCATTCATTATATTTTCAATGTGTTTTCTATTTATACATGGCCATATATCAAAAACTAAGATTAATATGTGGCCTATATTATATTATATTATATTATATTATATTATATTATATTATATTATATTATATTATATTATATTATATTATATTATATATTTTTTGGCAGCGGCTATTTACACTAAGTGACAATAGCAGCATTTTCTTAGCGATATGCTATTTATGATATACTATTAAGGTGAAAATAGCAGTAAATTCTATTTACACCATGTAAAAGTTTCAGTTCTTTGCAATAAGAGTAAATAGTAATTAGATGCTATCTATACAGTATATTGGCAGATACTATTTGCACCTCAGTATTTTTGTACATTTACAGGATGCAAAAATATCGTAGAGTATAAATGATTATATTTATTAAAATTATTAAATGGATGCTGCCTTATTGGGAGAATAATAACCATCCGTACACCTTCCACTAACCCTACCTAATAAACACTTTTAATATTATTTAACACTCATTCGCGTTTTATTTCTACTTTTAGGACATTATTTTCATTTTTGTTGAAAATGAATGCGATCTCGGCAAAAGGCGAATTTGAACCCGCGTAATCGCATTAAAAGGCAGGTCTGCCAGCCTTACTCACTACTGTTGCACCACTGAAGACGTTGAATTCCATTGGTGGGCGGAGCTAGTGTAAATAGCGTTTGCCAACAAAGGATGCTATTTGCTAGCCTGGTAATACCAGACTCTGCTACTTCACTTTGCTTCGTAGACAGAGTCTGGAATGGCATAATAAAGAAGTGTTTTCTCTCTCGCTAGGGGACGCTTGTCTGAAGTTTAAAATCATTGGTTACCCGTAAGCCAATCAGATACGTTTAGTTATGACGTATGTTATCCGCCTGTACAGCCGCATCGAAGCACAGACATCATGCATCTAACTCAAATCTATGATTGAACTTCCACTGTAAACCTGTTGTAAACACATGATGATGTGAGCGAAATACCGGAGTGAACATGGCTGTAAACGACTTTTGCAGATTATGCGAAGTTAATGCATCCCGAAGTTTGCATCCCGTGTCTCGTTTCCCATTTCCGCGGTCGTTTCGGTTTTCGATTTCTCTAACCTACAATGTAAAACTCGCCGCTTAGCATCTACGTCACGGCTCTCAGCCCGCCCTCTGTTCGTTGATTGGCCCGGCTGTTTCCAGACCGGTGGCAAACACAAAGCTATGACGCTGTATCAGACTGAGTACAGAAGCGAAATGAAATTGAGCGGAAGTAGGAAGTCTGACGTAGTCAGGCTAGCTATTTGCACTTACAAATTGTAAATAGATACTCTGTTCTTTTTGATTTAGTTTTTCCCAGTTATGTTTTTCTTTCATTTAGTTTTTGTAAACAATAATAACAATGGGTGGCTGGTCTTCCATTTGAAATGTGCCCCCAAAAAAGAAAAATAATAGCAGATCTTTGGATTTCATGTGTTTATTCAAATAACTAATGCTAATATATGCAATAGTTATTATGCTTAGTTTAGCAAGAACCACAAACTAGATTCTCTATATTTGTAAACACAGACATGTAATATAAGCATGTTGCTAATTTCAGTTTCCCTTTTCAGACCTGTCTGTATCCATCTAATAACTTTTAAATTTGGTTTGTCAGGGCATCGGAATGGTGGTGGCTGTAAACACACTGTACTACCATCCGCTCAGTCGGGTTGCACTGGGCAAATGTTTGTCAGATCATCTCTGTAAACATGCACACCCTGACAGGGTCATTCAGAGGGTGTCCAACACTTAAGCCAGTGCGCTGATACCGCAGTCATGTCAACGGAAGTGTAAGCATATACCCAGTTTTCCTAACAAGTCAAGCTGGCCGTAAAGTCCTCAGGCATCTGCCGACTCCAAACACATGCCTACCCCTCCCACGCCCCGAAATACACACTTTATTTTCAGCATATGTCTTCTTGATTATTCTAGCCACTGCATTTTAGAAGATTATATTCCCCTTGCTTAAGTGAGACGGTGGGGAAAATGAGTGGCAGCAACCTGAAATGCGAAAGGCTGTAGTTTATGGGTAGCAGGCCGACGAGGCAGTAGAAGCCGAGGGCTCTGGTTTCAGCGCCGCTTTGGTTCTAGACAGGAGCTCACGTCTGTTGCCTCCATCTGTCTGTCTGACTGTCAGTCTGTTTTTCTCCTGCTGTTGAAGTGCAGCTAGTGTAAATGAGAATAGCAGACATGGTCTATAAAGTGTTAAGTCTAGGATACTTTATGTGATGAATAACATTTATGTTTCAGTTGCCCACTTAAAGGTTCACTGGAAGCCACAGGTCAATGTAATAAGTAAACACCGCTAACCTGTTAGCTAAGTACTCTTTACAGATGGTTTTGATGTATTGTTGACTATTTAACACTAACTATTAATTTATACACTAAGTTTGTGATGCTATTTAGAAGGTCATACATTTTTTTTTGTTTTACATTTTAGGTCAATGTCATTAATAAAAACACAGCTAAGAAGCGTTTGAGCACTTAGCCTGCTAGCCAAGCACACTTCAGGTGGTTTTGAGGCTAAAATTAACACTAACTATTAATTTATACCCTATGTTTGTGATGCCATTTAGAAGGTCATAACATTTTTTTGTTTTTGTTTTACATTTTAGGTCAATATCATAAATAAACACACAGCTAGCTTCTGAGCACTTAGCCTGCTAGCCAAGCACACTTCAGGTGGATTTGAGGCTAAATTTAACACTACCTATTAATTTATACCCTAAGATTGTTAAGTCTATAACTTTTTTTTTCAGAGTCATAAGTAAACACGGCTAAGTGGCTAAATGCTTAAGCACCCTACAGGTGGGATTGGGTACTGTTTGCTAAATTTGACTATACACTAGTAGGTTTATGAAGTTTTGTTAAAAGAGCCTAATTATTTTTACATTTTTAGGTGAATGTCATAAGTAAATACAGATGAGCCTATAGCACCCTACAGGTAGTTTTGAGGTTCTGTACACTCAATTTGTGAATTTATTTAAGGCTGTAGCATTGTCCTGAAGCCATTTTTAATGAATGAAGTCAAACAAGACTTGTTTTTTCATTCAGTGTGCAAGGATGTTATTTTTAAAGAGCCACAGCCATATACTCTGTTACCATCCGGTACATAAAAGAATCCTGAATATTTAAACCTTAGAAGAAGAAGAAAAAAAAAATCTAACAGCAAATTACTACTCCAAGTTCAGTCGAGTGATAGACGTTTGACATTTTCCCAGCAACTGGTGGGTGTGTTGGCTGTTAAATATAAACAGCACAACAGAGTTTGTGGCATTGATTATTTGAGACAATCTTTGGAGAGGAGAAATAAGAGCTTGCCGAAAAGATAAATGATCTCTGTGTTGGTTTCATCTCGACAAAGACCAAAGCTCCTTTCTCCCTCCATTTGTGCTTCTAGTAGTATTAAAGTTTAAAAGTAAGTTGTACAAATGACCCACTGGAGTTCCTAAATGGCAATTGCAAAATGAATAACTCCCATATATCACAGCTCGAGTTGCTGATGCTGTTATGCTAGATTTATTAGTTGCAGTATTTTCCTATCGTCAACTGATGTTCTCAGTCTCCGGGGTTTAGAATGACCACCTGAGCGATAGTAGGCTATTCTTATTGTAGGCTATTCTTATTGTAGTGTTGAACACAACAGATTAAGACACTTTGCAAAGCTCCCAAGGTAGTATTAGACCACTTATCCTATTAGAACAGCCGCATTGGCTCATCTGACACTCCCCCACATTCAGCTGCCCTGTAACCCCAGATGCATCAAAGTGCTTGAACATGGGAGATTGCTGTGTCCAGGATTCCTGTACTAAACCTGTTTTTGGCCTACACCTTTAGCCATGTCAGAAGAGATGTAAATCTACTCAACAGTTACTTGATGCACACACTAATTAAGTGTATGTGAGAGGGCATCCAATAAAGGGACAATGACATCATTCCATAAAATCATCAAACATAAAAAATTACTACCTCTTGCTGTATATTATATTTACATATTGAGCTCAGTCTTGACATGGCATCAATGGGGCCGTACAGAAATGAAACATGACTGGGGTCAGCTTAATGATTGGTTAAGTGTTATGTGAGTACGCTCTGGGACGTTACTAAAGATACCAAAGTATCGATATCCACACATGTTTAGTCAGATATTCCATATCCGCATAGTGCTCATAGCTGCAGTATGACATGGGTCCCCTGAGCTTTGCACACTGGGGCTTATTGCCAAAAGATATTGTCACATTGAACATTTATTGATTTCTTTTCTCATTTATTCATCAGCAGTATTTTCTTTCACACATTATTTTTGTCATGTTAGTTGTGCCTTTATAGGGTATAAATTAGCTGTTTATGAATCAACGGCAATAGAAAGTTCTTCTGTATGCCATTTTTGCTGTTATTATTAGTTTTTATTATATTTTGGGAACATAAGATAACAGTGAACACAATAAGATAAGATTAATAAGATTTTTACAGCATTTACACTACTGTTCAAAAGTTTAGGTAAGATTTTTTTTAATGCTCAACAAGGCTCTTATTTTATCAAAAAAACAGTGAAAACAGCAATATCAAGAAATATGATAACAATTTAAAATGACTTTTTCTACTTTAACATATTTTAAAATGTAATTTATTCCTGTGATGACAAAGCTGCATTTTCAGCAAACTTCAGTGTCACATGATCCTTCAGAAATCATTCTAATATGCTGATTTGCAGCTCAAGAAACATTTAATATCAATTTTCAAACAGTTGTGCTGCTTAATATTTTTATGAAAACCATGATGCACCCCCCCTCCAGCATTTATTTGTAAAATAATTTTTTTGTAACATTATAAATGGCTTTACTGTTACTTTTGATCAATCTATCCCTACTGAATAAAAGTATTAATTTTTAGCGTAGCTTAGTTCATATTAGTAGATGTGGAAATGAACATTGACCTAGAATTATAAATGCTGTAAAAGTATTATTGTTGTTGTTGTTATTATAGTGCACTGTAAAAAATAATTGTTGGTTTAACTTAAAGTAAGTTACCTGGTTGCCTTAAAATTTTGAGTTCATTGAAATTATAAATTTGAGTTAATACAATGATTGCGATTGGTTTGATCAAAATAAACTCAAAATACTATGTTATCTGAACCACATGAATTATCTAAAGCCGGGTGCACACTGTGCGATTTTGACCACAATTTTGTAGTCTGAGACAAATTTTGAGAATCCTAAAAGATTCCTGTAATCCTAGGCTAAAATCTGTAGTCACCGACAGCTGATTAATGACCGCTGCGATCAAATTTTACCTCCGACGAAATTCTGGCAGTGTCAGAAGATTTGGCGCACAGTCCTGCAGTGTGACTTCTCCTACGACAAACGTGAAATTGTCTTAGTTTTTCAAGACAAGCTGTGATCAAAATTAACTAGAGATGTCTTTGTTAGCCACCATTTCAGTCCCGTGTGTAATGGTGCACCTGGCTTAAGTTTTACAGTGTAGTATTAGTATTATTCAAAGAATAACACTAGTAAAACTAAGGTCATGGATTCAGTTCCAAGGGAATGCATGATATTAATATCTTTAATAAACTACTTTTTGAAGGTAGTGTCTGCCATATATGTAAATGAAAAGTCAACTATAGATGCTGTCACTTTTGTGTCTATGTGAGTTCATATAGTCTCTATATGTATATACAGAAGGGTAGAACTTGTGTCCATTTAAGCTTCTCAGTGTGAGCTGTTTGCATAGTGAAGGCTTAAAAGCTAGTGAACATGGCATGCCAGGACTAATGTGTGTTTTTGCAAGTGCTGGTGTAGGGTATTCCACACCTCACACCTCAGCTCGCCTGCCCCTGACCACAACTAAAGACTCGGGAAAGCAGGTGAGCCAGATTAGAGCCTTTCCTGTTGTGCTGAAACCAGGGTCAGGGTTGCAGAGACCTCTCTTCTCTTGTCCCTCTCAATCGCTCTCTCTCATGCCCACACACACGCATACACATGCACAGCTGAAGATTTGACCTGTCAGCTACTTTCTCCCTTTCTCTAACGCACATACTCATACTCACTGGTGGTCGTAAAAGAGTCCGCGCTGGCAGATGCCTGTCTCCCTCGGCCATATATGAGCTGAGAGGAGCTTCCTCAGCTGTTCCCTTCACATCAGCTGTAATTAAACCATCTCTATTCTGCTTCTGCTGCCCTTTCTCTAGCACTCCTGCATGGCAACCTAATCTGTGTGTGGCATCAGTGTGAGTGTGAGGTGTGCACAGTTTCAGTTTATGTGTGCATATACTGTTTATTTTAAATCACTAAAACACAAAAATAAAGCCTTTGTTGATGATTTACTATGAAAAAGTCACATGAAAATTGTGGCTTTTTTATCAAATAATTCACATAGAGGTTAATTCAGGATATCTTGGACAAAAATGTCCCAATTTACCTGAATACAGCCTAATTATGTTTAGCGTGCTTTTTAATCACATTGTTATTTATTGTGAGTAGGAAGAAAGGAGATTATATCATGTATGTATGTATCCCAAATCATAGTTTAAGATCCTCTAGTGCTAGTCTCCTAGCACATTATACAGTAAATCATATACTATCTGGTGGTACTTCTTTTAGCTAATATGCTCCATAAATTTGGAAGTAAAAGAGGCTACTAGCATTCATATTTTTAAAAAGCGGTCAAGACATATCTTTTTAAAGTTGCTTATCAATATGGTGTGAAGTTGTGTGTAAGTCAGTTTTATCATTGTTTTATTTATTTTATATTGATATTGAGGTCAAACTATATGCTTTATTTTGCATTCTGAACCTTTTATAGTTGTTTTCGAATATTTTATATTGATATTGTGTGATTGTATTATTTTATGGTTGTGAAGCACTTTGAGTTGCATTTCATAAAAAGTGCTATACAAATAAATGTTTATTTCTATCTATCTATCTATCTATCTATCTATCTATCTATCTATCTATCTATCTATCTATCTATCTATCTATCTATCTATCTATCTATCTATCTATCTATCTATCTATCTATCTCTGTCTAAACATATGTGTGTGTTTATATTTTATTTATAGTTAGTCTAAATATATGGATACAAATGTGAATATATCACCAAAAATCGTATTTATTAAATATGAATATGTAATATGTATGTATGTATGTATTATGTAATTCTGAATTTATCAATGGGCAACCTGAATAGATGTAAATCTGAAAATCTATTCACATTTATAACTATATTTGTACACATGTATATCCTGTATAACTATACAGGATGTACATGTGTACAGGATTGCATGTGTATATACATGTGTACAATATTATATTAATTATGTATAATATTTTTGTTTTCCGTATTCCTTATTTCTTTTCCTTACATCCCACATTAGAACATGTGATCTCTTTTTTTGACCACTATTAAAAACATTCACATATAGTGATAAGAAAAGAGTGTGATGGGAAAGGGGGGTAGGAGTTGCTCTTTCAAAGAAATGAGAAAATTGGTGGTGGTGAAAATTGAACTCTGAGACAAGGTGTACTATCAGATCAATCTAAGCAGCATCTTCCCTTGACATTAAAAAAGCTTTGGTCTTCATGTATTGCTCCCTCCCTCCCTCCACGGAGAGGATACCTTATTGTGCTATACACCGTTCTCTGCTCCCCTGAGTGAATTTAGGATTTTTTCAGATTGAGCAGAGAGCTTTGAATGTTACAGTGCACCACTGCTTATAAAATATTAACAGCTAAAAACTGTCAACTGTTGTTTGTACTTAATGTAACCTGCAATTATTAACCAGAAGCAACCACTGGTATAATCTGTTAAAGTCATCAGATAGAATTCAGACTTATTTAAAGGCCCGCTGAAGTGTCTTGGAACGGGCAGCATTATTCAATTTGTTGACGTAATTTCAACTGAAACAGGAAGGTGATATATCGAACAGCCCTCCCCTTTTTTAAAATAGCCAATAGCGTTTTGTTTATATCACAGCTCGGCCAGAACCATTAAACTCAGTAAAACCTCTGTTTCCTTTTAATATCTAACCGTTTATCCTCCTAATCTCTTCTTTATCACTTTAAAATATAGCATTCTGTGCAGAATTTAAATGTGTCCGATACCTTTCGTGATCTGAGCCGATCTGAGGCGATATGATCCGCTCTGTGCCAGAGCAGACAGTGCTCGCGCTGCGGCGGTTCACGTTATGCTAACATGGAAAGCATATTTACACTGTCTGAATCGTTCCCTATTCTCTATATAGTGTACTATGTGCCATTCACCATGTAGAAACTAGTAAATGTGTGAATAAAAGACCAATTTCAGCCGCAACTTCAGTGTCTGTTGATAGTGTAGGAGGGGGCGGGACTTCAGATTCTAGAGAGCATTTGATTGGACAGAAGATTTGATGATTCATACTAAAAGCTAAAAAACTTAATTTTGAATTCAGGGGGACTTTAAAGAATGAAAGTAAATATAAGAGAAAGAAAATGTTAAAAATCACCTGTCACTGGTTTTTAATGATCTCAGTAATTAGCGCAGCATCAAGCCTAAACATTTATAAATCCCACACATCTGCCATTCTGAAATCACATGCTGTGAAACTTACAATGTTTTTTTTTTTTTTTTTTTTCTAGTTTAACAAAAAAAGAATAAAACATATCATTGCAAATACAGCTTGGAAGTATTTTTTATTTTCTAATTTCTCCGAATTTGACACCAATAGCTTTTGAATATTTGCATAATCACAGTTTCTACTGATTGCATACTTGAACCAGAATTGTTAAAGGAGCGCCAAACACACTTTATCACTCTTTCCAAAGCACTCAAATAGAAACATTACCTAAATGGCTGGCAAGCTGTGGCTGTTAGCCGAATGCTAATACATGTCAGAAAACGGGGTGAAAATTTATGACACGCCATCTGTTCTCCAGCATGCAGCTCAATGTGTACTTCCAATGTTAGCTCTAGTAAAGACCTCCCCATTCAAACTCACTAATCACTTTTCCTAACAAGAATTAGCTCTTGGTTCAGTCCGCCCAATAATGTTTTCAACTTCTTTCCTCAATGGGATTAAAGTACCATTAATTCTCTCCTAGATGTCTATGAATAATCCCCTCCTGGATACAACATTATTTTGTAATTAAAAACAACCTGAATTATCATATTTTGGTCATTATAGAAGTAGTTATTATTTCTGGTTTTCTCAAAGCTATGCATCATTGTCATAGAAGATGAAGTAATTTTTCAAAGACAAAGTTGTTTATAATTTGAGCTAATATTTGTAGCAGAGGGTGGAACTTAATAATTTTATTATAAACACTGATGCTTCTGAAATATGCCAGGGAATATTTTTTTTTTTTTTTGTCACATAGCATATGAGAAAATATAGTCTATTTAACCAACATTGTATTTTGTAATAAGATAAAACTGGGTCACACTTTACAATAAGGTTTCATTAGTTAACATGAACTAACAATGCATACAATACTATAGTATTTATTAGTCTTAGTGTTAATTTGAACAGTTACTACTACATTTTTTTTAAAACCAAAAGTTATACAGGTATATGTTGACATTAGTCAAAACACTATGAACAAACATTAATAAATGCTGTAAAAAAAATGGCTTATTGTTAGTTCACGTTAGCTAATGCATTAAGTAACAAATAATGACATAAATCTGTTTTTTATATTTTTTACATTCATATTTTATATGAAATTTGTATTCTATGTATATTTCGAAATAATTTATTAATATTTATAAATATTTATAAGAAATTATTTAGAATAGAATTAATTATATATAAATATATATTAAATAATACTAATAATTGTTATTTAAGGAACAGAAGCTGTACAATACAGTGATTTTTACCTCTTATTTTATGTTCTGGGTGGCATTTAATATGGCTTGGCGTTTGCTTTTGCAGAAAAGAAAAAAAATGGTAAAGGTTATTGAGAATTCCATCCAATCCATCTGTCCAAACAAGTTTATTTTTGCATTCGTCTTTTTCAGATCCCCCCAGGTCTAATGATGTCTAATCCTGTCTGATGAAGCACTAAAGATTTCCCATATCCTAAAACAGTAAAAACCTAATTGTCGGGCCATGGTCTAATTTACTGTTCAGTGTTTTATATGGCCGGCATCTTTAGCCCTTTGCCATGGTCTCTAAAGAGGCGTACGTTATGATCCCGCTGTCAGTAAAATCAATCCTTATCAATTTTAAAGTTCAAATTTTGATTTCATGACTTTCTGGGGACCAGCCTAGGCTGAAAATGGCCTCTTTTTTCTGCGCTCCATCTGCCTATGTATTGATTGTCTCTTTTTCTTTCTGTGCTGTGAAGAGAGGGAGAGACACTAGTTGAAGATTTAGATGAGTTAAATAATGGTAATTATATCCTTAGCCCTATACACCTTATGTAGCCCCGCCCCTTTTCAGCACTGCGCTCGTTGTGTTCTGTCTTCCGGTTTGTATTTCCACAGCATGAGGGTAAGATCTTATGGATTTATCGTTTTAAAATCTTCCCAGACCACATTTGTTATGACATCCGCGTCAAACATTACAATGCTCATGAGAACTTAAGTTAACTCTGCAATAAGTAAATCCTCTTCAAACATATTCCAAAGATGACTGTGCGCTTGTTTCTCTGGCACGTAAGGTCTATAGGTTAGTCTGAATGTATATAACAGTAGTTAATCCCACTCAAGCCCCCCCCTTGAAAGTATTTGGACACTTAAGATACATTTAAAAACGCATGAATGTCATTGAATTAGATAGGCCTAACCAAATATCAAGTGGCATATTTTATATGTGAACAGATGCAGGTTTAATGTGAAAATAAATGAAAATTGAGCAGATCTCAGTCATTCCCTAATAAGGACCGTGTCTTTTTATTTCTGTTTTTATGCCTTTGCTAGCAAGTGTACAAGCAAAGTTATTACATTTTTCTTGGCAACCTAGAGTGGTACAAACATTGCAGTTCTGGATAGAGGGCTTGAGGATATATGGGTCCAATGGTAAACTAAATGCTTCTGTGATAACTGCCCACTAAGTGGGTGGGACAAGGATGCCATGACCCTGCTGGCCTTACTACCAGTCCCTGCTAACAGCTTTGGCCCAGAGGTCAGCCCAATTTCCCCACTGCTGAGTACTCATTACACACACGGCCTGTGATAAATGCCCATAGCTGCACGTGGCTGCATTGTCATGGCGCTGGTCGCTAGGGAGGATGCTGGAGACGGATAGTCTTGAGAGTCTCAGAAGGAGCGGTTCCTAAGCAACCCTTTACCTGAGCCTCCCTCTCACAGTATCCTCTTCCCTCCAACTCTACTTTTTCTCTTTTAACTTATTCTTGTTTTTTTTTTTTTTTTTTTTTTTGCGCTTTCACTCTTTCTTAGCTGTTATTGCCGATCTCTCACACACCCACTTTGAAGAAGAAAGGGATATGGTGATGTGTAATAATGAAAACACTTTTTTTGCTCTGTTCCAAAACTTAGTGAGCTGCCTACAGAGGTAGCATTGAATTGTAAGGTGTCATAGGTGCACTGTAGTGTAGACCCGAAGGCTGTTCCAAAAGGTAGGCATGTTAATTACCCTTGCTGAAAAAGAAGTGAGCTTCATTTTATTGAATGTGCTCTTGTAGCATAGTTAAATTTAAAAGTATGTTTTAAAAAAAAAATTACCTGCAGATAATACATTAATAAAATTAAGGCCACTTAAGCGCACTTAAAGAGTGTACACTTTCATGACTGTTTCTTTATACACTTAAGTACACTTTTAAAAAGTGCACTTTTGTAATAATGTCAAATTAAAGGTTTTACTTTATTTTGAATCATTGTTTTAATAATCTTTTGTCATGCTTTAAAGAAGTACACTTATTTTGATGGGATGTTGAGTAACAATATAAGGCACATGTAGTATTTAATTATAATTTTAACTGTAGTGTGTTATTTGATTGATTACAGTTAATTTATTTTAAATGTACTAAATTCCAACTTCATCACTACAAATGTGTAATTACAAATATATTTAAATACATGGCATACAAGAAATTAAAGTATATTTCAGTTGAGTGTACCCTAAATCCTTGTCAATACATTTAGCACTACACTTTAACCATATTTCAGAGACAATAGAATTAAGAAATAACAAATACATTACATTCAGTTTTTACTTCCGTAATAAGTATCTATTTAGAAGTATGCTAAAATGTGCACCTTTTTTCACAAGAGTATGTTGCTAAGATACATTCTATGGCAGCATTGCAGTAAATTCATTCCCAGAATGCACTGTGATGAGCTCAGTGCGGAAAAAACTAACAAATCCAAGATGGTGGACGAAGAAAGATAATGTTGATTATAAACTAAATATATATCAATATTTATAATACAAATATTTAATTTAGTACTAGAAAAAGAATCCATACAAACATTCTGTGTGATTAAAAATGTTGTGTTTCCCAATATGTGTTGGTGATGTGTATTTTTATGCTTTATTGTGCTGTTAGCTTAGTAACATGCTAACCTTATCAATTGCAAAACAAGTCTCCAAAATGATTTTTGCAGCACTTTTTGCATATATGGACTGTTCCAAATCAATAACTTGTTAAGTTCTATGACTTAGAAGGCAGCTTACTATGTAGGCAGTGAGGCAGCTCACTAGGTTTCGAAACAGAGGTTATATCTTACTCTCTTTTGTGCCTTACCCCACATATTTACTAAGGTTATAGTACTGAAAATAGTTGTACCACAAAGTGCAGTAAGAGCCACTTTCTTTGAAGGGACACTACAGGGGCGGTACAGCTTAAAAGACCTTCACATCAAATCAAAGACCTTTGAAAGTCTTTGTTTGACATAAAGGGTGATTATTTGGTGGAGTTCACTCATGTAGTGATTTTGGTGTACCAGGAATTTCCAATGATGGATACAAGAAAGTGGATTACTGTTGTTTACCACTACTTATATAAGACTTATTGTTTTTCCAACATTCTGTGTTTATAAGGACACACAAACATACACATACATGATTCCCTGATCTGTGTGTGAATGTTTTTTTGTTATTTTTTTGTTAACATAATTATCCCAGGGCCTCAAATCCATTTGCAGTCATGGGATACAGAAACCAGAGGCAGACAAACTAAAGAGTCCCCAGGGCTATGTGTGGGGACAAACTGACAGCAGTTCATTGAGTGGCAGCAGAGGGCGTTCTCCTGCCTGGTGCCAGGCATTCTGTGCCCTGTTCTACTGCCACCTGTGCCATGCACACGTGTACCTTTTTACATATTAAATATGGGAGAAACCAGGCCTTATTAACAAACTCTTTTCTTTAGTGAATTTATTTTGAAACTCAATTTCAGGGTAGACACATACCTTAAAGCAGTGATTCTCAACTGTTTTGACTCAAAGGCCCACATTTCACATCTTAATTGTGCTTTTTAACATTTTAATTTAGAGTTAGATTATTTTAATATATTATTAATAATTTTAATTTAAATACTTTGAAGTCATCCTGAGGCCCCCAGTGGGCCTCTAGTGGTTTAACCTCAATTTTGTAGTCTGGCTATCACCAGACCAAGCTCAATTTAAAATTGAACATTGGTCTGGGGAGTTTGCTATGTATTTCCTACTGCACAAGAGGCGTGATCAACGAGCATTAGTCACGCAATTGGATAGTCCTTCAACCAATCAGATCAACGATCCGGGTGACGTACTTTGCAGAGCGATGCGAAAACTCCAGACAGGTTTACCGTGAGTCTCAATCAGCTCCATAGTTCAGTAGTCAGGGCACTGATCAGGGAATCAGCCACATTCACTTTCATGATATACTGATTCACGACCTAGGGAACTAGGGAGCTGATTGAGACACAGGTTTAGTTTGTATTGGTTTGTAGCATTGATCCGCGGTTTGCAGAAGCAGCAATGGCATCAAGCGATTTTTGCAGGTTGTGCAAAAAAAAACATGAAAGTGGTCGTTATTTACACCCACTCGAGCAATTTGTTTGCTAAACTAAAGAAGTCATTCAGCATCGTCGAGAGTTTAAAAGGTGACTCTGATACTGTTCTGGTTTAGTGTAAATGAACGCGGAATATAGCCGCCCTAAACTACGTCATTGTCATGACAACCAAAAAGAATTCCAGTCAGCTCAGGCGGCGCGAGATTCAAGAAGCAGGGAGACGAAACATATAGAGCAAATAATAAAAATATTGTCTACCAACAAGGGGCATTGAAGTAAAAGAGTCCTGTACCCACATCGTGAAGCGAACCACCAAAATAACAGCAGAGAATCATTGTGTGTCATTAATCGCTGTTTGTAATCTTCCTATGAAGAGACTGTCGGATCAACGCTCTACTACATTTCTTTCAGATAAGGTAAATGCTTAACACAATCGGCGTCACTGTGATTGTGCATTGTTATTTTGGAGTGACGGGTAGATCAGATATAGAGTCTAAAAGCTGCTTGCCGTCGCTTCTCTCTCGTCATCGTGTTATACCCGCCAATAGCGAGCAAGGTGGATAAGCCAGTCTGTGATTGGTTCCCGCAAAAGTGTAACAGCGCAGCAGAAATGAATGCACGGCTTTCCAGACTGAGTTGCCGAACGAAATCAAATCGCCGGCAGATCAGGCTGGGTTTACCCAGACTATCAATTTTGTGAAGCGACGCTAGATTAACATATAGCTTCAGAATATAATTGATCATTGCCTGAATATATGCTAGAGTTTTACTTGTTTATACAACAGATGTATCAAAAATATGATGATTGGGATCTCAGTGTGGAGTACAAAACATGTAAATGATTGTAATTTAAAGAGATAGTTCACCCAAAAATTAAAATTCTGTCATTTACTCACCCTCAAGTTGCTTTAAACCTGTATATATATGTGTGTGTGTGTATACGTTCTGCTGTACACAAAGGAAGATATTTGGAAGAATATAAGGAATATAAGATATTTGGACTTCCATAGTATTTTTTCCCCTACTATAGTAGTCAATGGGGGGCAAGATCTGCTTGGTTACAAACATTCTTCCAAATATCTTCCTTTGTGTTAAGCAAAACAACAAAATTTTTACAGGTTTGGAGCAACTTGAGGGTGAGTAAACATATTTTTCATTTTTGTGTGAACTATCACTTTAAGAATGTTTTCAGTTGGGTGCATGAAACCAACCTACCAGCAAACCACTGCTGGAGAAAATACATTTTGCCAATTGGATATTTGATATGAAACCGTATTAATATATTGCCCTGCATGACAACCTGTCTTGTTATCTCCTACAAATTGCAATTTTTTATTTTATGTATTTATTTATTTATTTATTTTTTACAAAATATTCTAAAGAAAAACCCATCATGGCAGCTGTACTGCAGTAGGCTCAATGACTAACCAGCCAATCGCTTCCCTGCGTGTAGCTCTTGCCAATGCATTGCGGTGATTGAACAGCTCAGTAGGGCATAATGCCAGGCTTTACTCTCCACTGCAGCAGACACAGCCCTAAACAGCTGGCATACAACACCTCAGTGGGCCATTACTGCCACGAACATGATGATAATGTAGGTGTAGTGCATTTTAATGTAGCTTATTTTTAATGTGTAAAAGTACAGCATGTAAGACCAGAATATAATCACTGACATTGTTTACCGCTGTGCCAGACACTTTGTGGTTATGAACAACATTGTGTGTGTGTGTGTGTGTTATGTGTACGAGAGCGGTATCCTCTGAAGGGAGATCACAGGCAGTTCGGAGAGAGGAGAGAATAGGTGCTAAAACACCGACTAACAGACCTCCCTTTCATTCCTGAAGAAACAAACACATCTTGCATGTGTACTGAAGATGCCACAGTGTGCACTCAAAGCCTTTGAACGTGTCCATCTGGGTGTTTAAACGAGTCTCTGAGCCTGAATGCCATTATTTGTTGCTGTAAGAGCCTTAATGTTTGGATACATGCGCATTACAGTTGACTCAAAAATCAGAAGAGCTGTTGGTTAAAAAATGTTTCCTTATCATCTGGGAAATGTTTTCTCAGTGTTGTATACTACAGCTGTTTACAAAACAAAACAAAATGACTATAAAATTTAACGCAGCTCTGCCAGTGCCATCCTGAGACTGAGGGAAGGCGCAGACCTTCTTAAAACGCAGAGCACGGCAACATACATGCGACCCGACCGACGTAAAGAGAAACAGATTGCCGGTGAGGTATCATGGAGTCTGCCAACCCGTTCATGATGTATTGAGATTCACTCTGACACTAATTACCTTAAATTAACAGTAGAGTTTGGT
Source organism: Megalobrama amblycephala (assembly GCF_018812025.1). Lineage (NCBI taxonomy): Eukaryota > Metazoa > Chordata > Actinopteri > Cypriniformes > Xenocyprididae > Megalobrama > Megalobrama amblycephala. The sequence goes on from NC_063051.1 coordinate 19,686,792, forward strand.
GTGACAGTTCAGGTAACTATTTTTCTATCAGTTTCAGATGAATGGGTTGGGGGAGTTGCTTGAAGGATGCTGTTGACAATTGGATTCTCAACGAATCTGCTGCAATCAATTTTTTTCCCTCCTCCCCTCTTTCCCCTCTCGCTCCCCTGTTTCTCTCCTCTCCCCCTCTCTCCATCTGTGATGTGAGGGGGGCATCGACACAACCATGACAATTAAGATGTTATGAATGTGTGTGCGTGACACCATGGATATCGTCTTAAAATATTATTCAGACAGTTTTAGTTGTCAGATGAACAGGCAACATGGCTGCACTTACTCTTATGTAGAGATTGTTTATGATTCGTCAATGCACTGCATATAAGATATTGGCTAATGAAGATTTGTTACCAAGGGGAGTACAGAAACAATTTCAAAGGTTTAGTTAAAGGGATAGTTCACCCAAAAATTGCATAGGTTTATAATGGTTGTGAATACACAACCATTTTGAAGTAAAAAATAATGCATCCATCCATAAAAAATACAATACAATACTCCTACATCCTGTGTCATACATCGCGTCACGGGTTCCTCGTTTGGCGCAAGTCGACTTGCGCATTCTGCGTACAGTCGTCCACCGGAAGCTGGTTATTTGAATTTATAAAGTTGTAAATATGGATATTTTTCTTATAAAAATGCATCGCTTCGCTTCAGAAGGCCTTTATTAACCCCCTGGAGTCGAATGGATTACTTTTTTTTTTTTTTTTTTGATGGATGGATGGATGGATGCATTATTTTTGGCTTCAAAATGTGACCCCCCATTCACAACCATTATAAACCTTGGAGGACTAAGGATGTTTTTAAATATATGTGTGAATGTGTTTGTCTGAAAGAAGATAGTCATATACACCTGGCTAAAGGGTGAGTAAATCATGGGATAATTTTCATTTTTGGGTGAACTATCATTTTAAGGACCCATTGAAATCACTTAAAGGTGCCCTAGAATTAAAAATTAAATTTATCTTGGCATAGTTAAATAACAAGAGTTCAGTATATGGAAATGACATACAGTGAGTCTCAAACTCCATTGTTTCCTCCTCCTTATATAAATCTCGTTTGTTTAAAAGACCTCCGAAGAACAGGCGAATCTCAACATAACACTGACTGTTACGTAACAGTCGGGGTGTACGCCCCCAATATTTGCATATGCCAGCCCATGATCGAGGCATTACACAAGGGCAGCCAGTATTAATGTCTGGATCTGTGCACAGCTGAATCATCAGACTAGGTAAGCAAGCAAGGAAAACAGCGAAAAATGGCAGATGGAGCAATAATAACATGATCCATGATAACATGATATTTTTAGTGATATTTGTTAATTGTCTTTCTAAATGTTTCGTTAGCATATTGCTAATGTACTGTTAAATGTGGTTACCATTGTTTCTTACTGTATTCACGAAGACAAGAGCCGTCGTTTTTTTCATTATTAAACACTTGCAGTCTGTATAATTCATAAGCACAACTTCATTCTTTATAAATCTCTCCAACAGTGTAGCATTAGCCGTTAGCTACGGATCACAGCCTCAAATTCATTCAGAATCAAATGTAAACATCCAAATAAATACAATACTATAAAGACGAACACTTTGTAAAGATCCATTTTGAGGGTTATATTAGCTGTGTAAACTTTGTTTATGCACTGTTTAAGGCAAGCGTGAGCTCCGGGGGCGGAGAGCGTGCAATTTAAAGGGGCCGCAACCTGAATCGGCGCATTTCTAATTATGCCCCAAAATAGGCAGTTAAGAAAATTAATTAAAAAAAATCTATGGGGTATTTTGAGCTGAAACTTCATAGACACATTCAGGGGACACCTTAGACTTATATTACATCTTGTAAAAAAACATTCGATGGCACCTTTAACAAATTTCCCCCCTGTTTACATGTGTTCTATTAAAACAGTACGTTAGGACAGACAAAAGGCTTTATTTAGGTCATTACCATAAATAGATTTGAAATACTTGTAGAGAGCATTTGATTGGGCCAAAATCTGTGTAGTGCAGGATGAGTCATCAGTACCTTAACTCTAAAAAATGCTGGGTTATTTCAAATCATGTTTGGGTCAATATTTCTGCAAAGAAACACACATGTAAATGACATAAGATGTTTCTATTTACACTACTGTTCAAAAGTTTGGGATCAAATTCAATTCAAATTCTATTTCAATTTTTGTATCAAATAAATGCAGCCTTTGTGAGCAAGAAACTTCTTCCAAATATTATATTATATTATATTATATTATATTATATTATATTATATTATAGTTACATGAGGTGTTGCTGAAGACGAGGCAGTGCAAGGACATCCACAAAATAACAGTATTTATTATAATCCAGGAGACAGCTACAACTTACTCACATAAACTAACATTCAGAACGGACAAGGAGTGAAGGGAGTGAGTCCAATATAAAGGCTGTGCTGATGAGAGAGTCCAGGTGCAAGTGATCAGTGTTGATGGGGAGAAGACGAGGGAAGTGAGTGCAGGTGAAGAAACAGGAGGATGATGGGAAACGTAGTCCAGGGAAACAAGGGATCTGTGACAGTTATATTATATTATATTATATTATATTATATTATATTATATTATATTATATTATAATGTGCCTCTGTTACTTTCTAGTCCTACCCAATACCATCCTATAGAATCTCTTTCAGCTCCTCTCAGTCTGTTTAGCTGGTGTACTAGAGTAGATTATGTGCTCCAGCCTCTCTAAAGAGAGCTTAGGGAGGATTTGTGGCTTGGTGGAAAGGACCAAGAAAAATGTTTTCTGATCAATTATTCACCATCTCACAATACCTTTCAGGCAGAGCGTTGCATCTGTGGCAGCACGGCGCATTACACCTTCATCTCTCTCTCTCAACTACCCCAGGCCTCCCTCTCCCACCCCTAGAGAGCAGCCCAGCTAACAGCCAAGATGCTGTGGATAATGGTGGCAATTAATAACGTGTCATAATCCAGCACTGGACTAGCAGGGGGTGGAGTGACTGAATGTGCATGTGTTTTCGTGTGTGGCCATGTGTGTGAAATCCAAGGGATGCAGGTGTTGTGTGCTTTGCATTTTAGGGCTTTGCGTTTTGTGCCAAGCCGCAGTTCAGCTCGCACCACACTGGCACATAGTTGAGTGCCGGCGGAGGACTGCTTCCCGCTGCACAAGTTCACCGACACAGCTAGTCTATTGTGCCTGGCTGAGTGTAGAGTGTAAACTGCGTCACACAGGTGTGAGGCTGTGCTAACCTTGAGCGCAGCAACTACAGGCGGGATGGTGTTAATGTTTTCTGGTTGATATCTTGAAAGGAGGGTGCCATAAGACACATATAACTTGTTTGTGTCCTTTAGCGAACTCGTGCCACATAAGAACATATTAACAGTTATTTCACAAACTGAGGCGCTGTTTCAAAGCTGTTACAATCTGGTATTGAAATATGTGAGCACCCTGACCCTGATTTTGTCTTTTGTCTAGAAAAGAAAGGATTAGTTCACCCAAAACTGCAAATTCTGTCATTATTACCTTACCTTCTTGTTCTAAATCAATCCTCATGTTTCAGTTGTCATATTTTTCATGTTGTTTCCCATGCACTTACAATAAATTAGAACATTCAAGCTTAAAAAAGCACCATAAAAGTGGTCCATATGAGTCTTGCACTATATTCCAAGTCTTCTGAACCATACGAGTTTTGTGTGAGGAACAGATCGAAATGTAACATCTTGATATCTAGACTGTCTCTCATTGCTGTACATTAGAATTCATAAGAGAAGTAGAGATGTGTGATTCGTAAATGAATCATTCTTTTAATTTGAATATTTTCAGTTAATTGTTTGAATCAGTTCATAAAATGAATCTGAGTGATTCATTTATGAATTGCTTAGTTCGTTAGAATTCATAAGAGAAGCATGTGATTTGTGAATGAATCATTCTTTTAATTTGAATCTTTTCAATTAATTGTTTGAACAAGTTTATAAATCCAATCTGAATGATTCATTTATGAATTGATGTGTTCGTTAGAATTCATAAAAGAAGAAACATGTGATTTGTGAATGAATCATTCTTTTAATTTGAATCTTTTCAATTAATTGTTTGAACAAGTTCATAAAACCAATCTGAATGATTCATTTATGAATTGCTGTGTTCGTTAGAATTCATAAGAGAAGAAACGTGATTCGTGAATGAATCATTCTTTTAATTTGAATCTTTTCAGTTAATAGTTTGAACAAGTTCATAAAACCAATCTGAATGATTAATTTATGAATTGCTCTGTTCGTTAGAATTCATAAGAGAAGAGACATGTGATTCGTGAATGAATCATTCTTTTAATTTGAACCTTTTCAATTAATTGTTTGATCCAGTTCATCAAACCAATCTGAATGATTCATTTATGAATTGGACTGATCTGGTTCTTGAGTTCAATTCATTTCAAATAGCTCACTGGAAAGGAAGATCACAAATTTTGAATATCAACTTTCAAATCAAATTTCAGTCTTTTCCTCCACAAAGTTGTCATATGAGTTCAGAATGCTTGGAACACTGCTCATGAGTTGGACGGACACTTTTATGATGCTTTATGAGGCTTGAAAGCTTCAGTTCATGTTCATTGTAACTGCATGGAAAATAGCGACCAGTACAATCTCTCAAAGTCCTCTTTATGTGTTTCACAGAAGAAGGTAAGACACATTGGTTTGAACTGACTTGAGAATGAGTAAATTATTGCAGAATATTCATATTTGTGTGAAAATATTCCTTTGTATCAGTGAGACATTTATAAATATTCCTGGGATTGAAATGCAACCCTAAGACTGCATGAGTTTATTAACGTTCGCTGTGGGAGTGTGCAACGTGTTTATGGGTTTTAGTGTGAATGTGTGCACAGTCAGCCTTGATGCTTGTTAAAACGCTTCCCCCGTGTTCGTGCTCGTAAAAAAAAGTTGAGCTCACGGTAAGTGTGGGAAGCTGTTAACTCGCTCTCTTCTTAGTCCACCCACTTTTGTCCATGCCGTCTTTTTCGCTGCTGAAGCTTCTAGAAGGCGCTCTTTCACAGTCACTATGGATTCCTAGACTTGTGTCTGTATGCATTGGAACACGTTGATTTAGTCAGCGTTTGCAGCCAGCTAGACACCCCGGGCCTGGAAAAGCAGGCAAAGTTTACAAACCTCTCGCCATTTGTACACTCCTATTACCCACGATGGTCAGCGCATTAGTAACTGTCAGTGGGCCCGGCCCTAACGCACTGCTCTCATTTGACCCAATTCATTTCAGTGGGTGTGTCCGGCTGGCATTGATATATGCCCCACAGTATTTTCCTGATGTATAATCCCTCAGTTCTTTGCTTACCAGGGTTCTCTTACCTTCAGGCGGGGCCAAGGCCTGACACTGGGGGTGATGAGATTCAAGTTTGGTTTAGTTTAAGTGTGGGGAAGGGGGAAAGGGCAAGGGGACATTCTGGTGTTATGCTAATGTTATGTATGCGTGGGATTAAATACAAACATGCTCACTGACATGATTAATTTGTGAGAAATGGTTAAATCTTAAACTCTGCTGTGTTGTTTTGACTTGCAGCAGATTTTTACATTTCCTTTAAAATAAAGGATTGATTATTTATTATTTTCTGCTTCTGAAATGGCTGTCATACAACAGTCTTCTCAATGACATACAGAATCTCTTTAAAATTCTTCAAAGTGTAATTATAAGTTTTAATTCATTAATGGTAATGCATTAGGTATCATGAATTAACAATGAACAGCATTATGTTTAACATTTTAAGCTTTATAAATTAACTGTAGAATAGTTAATTTTTCTAAGATTAATGAATGCTGTAAAAATTGTTAGTTTATAAGGTAAGGTATACTTTATTATCCCATAGGGAAATTTGATGATACTTAATGTATATTATTTAATGTAAATAAATGTAACCTTATTGTAAAGTGTTTTCATAAAAATGGTGGAGTTAATTAGAATATAATGATTTTAAATCTACATTATGCATATGTTGTAATTTTTCTTTTTGTGAATCCCTTTATTAAAGGGTTAGTTCACCCAAAAATGAAATTTCTGTCATTAATTACTCACCCTCATGTCGTTCCACACCCGTAAGACCTTCGTTCATCTTCGGAACACAAATTAAGATATTTTTGATGAAATCCGAGAGGTGTCTGACTTGTCTGACTCCGTAGACAGCAATTTAACCACCACATTCAAGGTTCAGAAAGGTACTAAATACATCGTTAAAATAGTCAGAATGCCAACTCATTATTGAGTCCTGCCTCAGCATCACAAGCATATGTATTGCTGCTCATGTGAACAGTGTTGGCCAATACTGAGCCGGCGTTCTGATGTAGAACCTGGAAGCGCTGAACGTAAAGAGTAAGAGAATGACACAGAAGAAAGGATATTGTTGAATAAAGTCATTATTTTTGTTTTGTTTTTGCGCACAAAAAAGTATTCTCGTCGCTTTATAACATTAAGGTTGAACCACTGCAGTCACGTGAACTATTTTAACCATGTCTTTAGTACCTTTCTGGACCTTGAAAGTAGTGGTTAAATTACTGTCTATGGATGAATCATATACCTCTCGGATTTAATCCAAAATATCACGTTTGGAACGACATGAGGGTGTGTAATTAATGACAGAATTTTCATTTTTATCTGTACTAACCCTTTAAAGGCAGGGTAGATGATTTGTTCCAAAAAACATTTTTGTTATGCTAAGTTAAAGGTGCTACAGAGGATGTTTTGTTTTATACATTTTTGCAATATTACTTGAAACTGTCTTTACTAAATGATAAAATACTATTTATTAGGTGCACTGAAAGGAATAATATTAATATACATCATCTGTGCACGAAGTAGGGCCTTAAAAACATCAGCCAATCATTTACACAATCATCTCGTAAACGATTGGCCCTCTGGCTTGTCAATCACTGCCATGACGTTCCTTGTGAGAGATGAGCGCGGCTGCGCGCTCCAGTAACTTTCCACACTCCACAGGCGCCGCATGCAATGTTTTTGTCAGGAGACAGGAGTAACAACTGCAGATTATGAGTTACCTGCGGTGAGTCCGACATAATGAATCCACTAACACGACGCAGCGAATGCCGGTGGTAAACACTCGTGTTCCGATACTCGTGCACGAGTTTTGGGAGGTGTTCCCTTGAAACGAGCTGTGAAGGATGGGGGTTGTTCTTACGCATGCGCTCATTTCAAAAACTCAGTAACAGTCTTTGGTTTCTCAGTCAACGAAAAGATCCTCTGTAGCACCTTTAAGTGGTCTAAATGTATTTATAATTATGTATATATATTATCTGTGGAAGGTGTAGAACCATAAAATGTTAGTCCAATCATTGCATTTGGTCTGGTGGTGCAAGATCTCGAGACGCAGTTTTTAAAAGTTGAACTGATTCTAACTTGAGCGCCACATTTTTAGAACGCCATGTCATGCCCGAGACACTGCAAAAGAGGCAAGACGTACTAGCGTGTTTACATAGAAAAACAGTAGAAAAAGGGCATTGGAATGGAAAAACGCATTCTGTGTGAATGGCCCCTTAGACAGATGGCAGTCACCCAGCACCGCAACTGAAATTAATCTGCAGCAGTTAGGTGGTACAGGTCAGTGCTCTTTAAGTTATGTTCATTATTATTGTAATGTTATGTGTTTTGAAACATGAGGTAGTTTAACATCGTCTATCAGGACACTTTTGTTTGCTCCCTGCTGTACGCGTTCATGTGTTTTGAAGGAGGCGTGGCTTTGGAGACGCTTTGAAGGGAGGATGGGATCTCATGCTTTCAAAGCTAGCTCGCTATTGCTAACCTCTTTGAAAATTGCCTACCCTACCTTTAATGTAATTTGCATATCATTTGCTCTTAAAGGTGCCATTGAACATTTTTTTACAAGATGTAATATAAGTCTAAGGTGTCCCCTGAATGTGTCTGTGAAGTTTCAGCTCAAAATACCCCATAGATTTTTTTTAATTAATTTTTTTATCTGCCTATTTTGGGGCATCATTAAATATGACCCGATTTATGCTGTGCGGCCCCTTTAAATGCTGATGCTCCCTGCCCACGGAGCTCGCGCTTGCCTTAAACAGTGCCTAAACAAAGTTTACACAGCTAATATAACCCTCAAATGGATCTTTACAAAGTGTTCGTCATGCATGCGTCGGATTATGTGAGTATTGTATACTGTTATATTGTTTACATTTGATTCAGAATGAGTTTGAGGCTGTGCTCCATGGCTAATGGTTAATGTTACACTGTTGGAGAGATTTATAAAGAATGAAGTTGTGTTTATGAATTATACAGACTGCAAGTGTTTAAAAATGAAAATAGCGACGGCTCTTGTCTCCGTGAATACAGTAAGAAACGATGGTAACTTTAACCACATTTAACAGTACATTAGCAACATGTTAACGAAACATTTAGAAAGACAATTTACAAATATCACTAAAAATATCATGCTATCATGGATCATGTCAGTTATTATCGCTCCATCTGCCATTTTTCGCTATTGTTCTTGCTTGCTTACCTAGTCTGATGATTCGGCTGTGCTGCTCCAGACATTAATACTGGCTGCCCTTGTGTAATGCCTTTCATAATGTTGGGAACATGGGCTGGCATATGCAAATATTGGGGGCGTACACCCCGACTGTTACGTAACAGTCGGTGTTATGTTGAGATTTGCCTGTTCTTCGGAGGTCTTTTAAACAAATGAGATTTATATAAGAAGGAGGAAACAATGGAGTTTGAGACTCACTGTATGTCATTTCCATGTACTGAACTCTTGTTATTTAACTATGCCAAGATAAATTCAATTTTTCATTCGAGGGCCCCTTTAAAAAAAATGCTCTGCTCTATTTCAGATAATTTGAAATTCTACACATAATCAGTGGTTCTGTTTTCATTTGCCATTTACTGCAATCTGTTGGATACTCCAGGTAATAACTGAGAGGTCATTAGATGTGAAATCCCATCCCTGGATGTTCTGGTTAAGCAGTGACCACACCACTATTAGAGATTATGGGAAATCTGTTAAAAATGTTGAAATGATATTGTTAGAGACATAGGAGAGCTGATCACATAGGCTTCAAAGTTTATTTTATTATTCATAAATTGACAAATAGTGGAATGAAGGGCTTAGGGATGGAATGATTGTTAAACGCACATTCAAGAAAGGTGCGACCGGGAGCAGGTGGAGGGAATCTGAGAGGGAATCTAAATTGAAAGAGGGATGTAGAGATGGAGAAAATAGAGGTGCTGGAGGAGAGCAGGGTGAGGGCTTCACTCTCGAGGTGATTGCCTCCCCCTGATATTGCTCCTCACCTTCAATGCTCTGCGGCCCAAGAGAAATTTCACCATGCATCCCAGATCTTTCCAATGACACCTTTTCTCCCTCTCCCTGAAACATTTTCATCCCGTCTCGCCTGCGTTTGTTATTCTTCTGGCGTGGTGGTGAAGAAGAGTGGAAGAAATGCATGAGATTCGCCCCTTTTTTCACCTTTTCATCTCCCTCCACAGCGAGCCTAAACGCTATCGGACCGCCGGCCCCCCGGTCTCTATATTGCTCTGCATAGCTTTGGCATAAATCACTCTGGCCCCAACTGCAAAGCACTCTTTTTCTCCATTGGACTCGCAGATTTAGTGGCATTTCAAATAGATAAACACAAGCAACATCTATCAACACAACAAAAAAGGGGCCTTAATCAAAGGTCCCTGGTCCTTGGTCTGCAGTGTCTCCATTTACCTTGAGATAAATCCATTGGGGTGACCAGCGCTGCGGCGGGGGTCTGACAAATCACCCGCGTCAGGCTGCACTGTGCTAGAGCTTATTGGCCTTTCTCTAAGTGGTCTTACCCTTCACCGAAAAGGATGGTGCTTGTCAGGCAAGGCCAGATTAAAGCTAGACAAAAAGAAATGATTTGTTATTAGAGAACACCCATTGTGAATCTCTAAAAAGGAAACAAATATGTATGAGAGGCAGATATTCCTGTTTGTGTGTGTGTGTGTGCAAAGAAGAGCAGTGTGTAGAAGGAAAAAGAGCCATGGAGATGAAGCAGAGGTGTGAGGTCAGAGATATCTGAACACAGGGATCAGGCAGGAGTTTGTGTATATATCGGAAAACTGCATGTTATAGAAAATTGGACCATTTAGGAGTATGTGATATTTTTATGTTGGTTGCAAAGTACAAGATAGGAAAATCTATACAGTGAATCAGATACGAGCAAAGAGGGGAAAAGGAAAAAGAAAAAAGAAAAGGTAATTTTCTGCCAGGACATTATCCAGTGACTTTATGGACATTTTCCTTAAATCTAAAATGCAGCACAATATAATTAATAATTGAGTAAAACACATGAAAAATCAATCTGGAAAATTTAGCACAGTATATTGGGACATATTTTTACAGACTGGTGAATTAAATGCTAACACAATTGTAACACTTCATGATCAAGTTTAATTTGTTCATGATACCTGATTCTAATGCTAACAATACAATAAAATAACAACTATACAGCATTTATTAGCTTAGATTAGTGTTAATGTACAAATATACTGCTTGTGCACTGTAAAAAAAAAAAAAAAAATGTTGGTTTAACTTAAAGTAAGCAACCTGTTACCTTAAAATTTTAGAGTTAATACAATGAAGAGATTGGTTTAATCAACAGAAACGAATCAAAATTGTATGTTATCTGAACCACATTAATTATCTAAGTTGATTTGACAAAGGGAAAAAAGTTGTGATAAATGAAGAAAATAATTTTTAATTTATATTTGTTCATAATATATACTTGATTTTATACTGTTTCTTGATCTTTGCTTCTTGATCTTATTTGACCTTTATACTGTTCATTTATAACTGAAATGCTAAAGTATCGGTAGAAAATTAAAAAAAGTATTGTTCATTATTTCATGTTATTGCATTAATTAATGTTAATGTATAATCTTATTGCAAAGTGTTACCAATTAACAATATATTAAAATATTCTGGAAATTACCCAGAACAACAATGAAAGTATTTTATTTATTTAGGCTTTGTTTTTCTTTGTTCTGCCTGATTTTTACAATCATGCAATACAAGAAAACACTACAGAGCATGTACAGTGTTGGGGAATGTTACTCTTATGAAAGTAACATATTATTTTGTTCATTTGTTTTAAGAGTAACACTGCATCAAGTTCCCAACACTGTATTTAAGCAAAAGTTATTTTCATTTTTAGAGCTGAAAATGGTCTAAACTAAATGTACAGATGTAACAGATAGGCCCTATTTTAACGATCTAAACGCAAAGTGTAAAGCGCACAGAGCAGGCGCACTCAGGGCGTGTCCAAATCCACTTTTGCTATTTTAACGACGGAAAAACGGTCCGTGCGCCGGGGCGCATTTTTGAAATGGGTTGTCCCTATTCTCTTAATAAGTAATGGGCGTAACGTTCAATAAACCAATCAGAGAGTCATCTCCCATTCCCTTTAAGAGCGAGATGCGCTCGCGCCATGGCGGATTGCTATTTACATGGCGTACACGCGATGAGTCAGTTAATATATATGTGTGTGTATTGGCATGATTGTTCAATTAATTAGCCAATTTCGTTCATCATTATAAGTAGTAATAGGCTGAATTGAAAATAGGTAGCCTAATTCTAATACATGCAATGACTATTCATCATTATATTTTTATATTTATGTAGCCTACACAATAATATTCTTTTACACTGTAATCCTTTTGTTTTTAATATTTGGCATGTTTGTGTGATGCGCATCCCTGTGTGTAATAAGCAAAGTCAACGCACACTGTGGACGCGCCCAGAGGCGCAGTTTCTACCAACGCGCTCTAACAACAAAATATTGCGCCATTGACTTTAGACTTTAGACCAGGTTTGAGTTGGTCTATGGCGGAGTCTATTTTCAGCTCCTTAAAATAGCAATGCGCCGGCAATGCGCCTGAACACACCTCTTTTTTTAGACCAGCACGCCCATGGGCGCACTAACTGGCGCAAATGCATTTACTAATTTAAGGACGTGGCGCTGAACGGGAAAACGCGAACCGCGCCGGACGCAAACTAGCAAACACACTTGCGCTGCGCCTTGCGTCGCATTGCGCCGGGTGTATTATAGGGCCCATAATGTGTAATCAATCATTCTCTTCTTTTTCACCTGAAATGTGTTTCTACATGTAGTGTGCCTATTTTCACCCATGCTGCCTTCAAATACTCCCAATACTGTACCTAAACCCCGAACCCTCTTGCCCACCACTTTCATTTGTCATGTCTTCAAGTCCTGCCATTCAGCAGCTACCAGCTCATGATGAAGAATGTCACAAGCAGCTGACCCACAGCTTATGTCCACCCTCAGCCTGGAGTAACATTAGTACAGTAGTGCTCTCAGCTTCTGGGGAGATGCGGCCTATGACAGGAAAAATGGACGAAAAGCAGCGAGAAAGAGAGAGAGAGAAAGGACAGGTGAGAGAGTGAGGTTGGGAGGGGGTGAGAAAAAGAGAGAGAGAACCTGTCAGGCTAATGGCCCCTCGAGATTGGCTGTCTCTCTCTCTTTTTTTCCAAAAGTAATCTCCACTAGCTCTAAGCAGGTGTACCACGGCCTGCCACACCATAAATAAAATGGATTGGCAACTGAATGGGGAATCGCATATAAAGCAATAAAGCAATTTTCAATCACAGTCTGCTTGCCAGGCTTCACTCTCGGCCATTGTAGACTTTAGTCAGTCCCAAGGTTATGGAAACAGTTAGTGAGACATGGGACACTCAGACCTCTTCCCCACTAGTGCATAGACAAACACGCACACGCGCACGGCGACGTACTTCACAACAGGGTAAGTAACGCAGTTAATACCCACAGCACATAAAACTGACTTTGCCAGAGGTGCTGCCACTGGCCCTGCTGCCAGAATGCATTGCCAGATCCTGCAGCTGGGAAAGCTGCGGAACGATGCTGGGGAATATGTAATCCCAATATGTGATGCTGTTGCTTGCCATCCATTTATTTCAGGGGCACTCACAGCCCAAAAGTCTATACACATAACAGACTGCTTAATATTAAGTTAATGACACCTTTTTTTGAAACTTTCAGTTAAATGTGAATAACTGCAGCAACTTCTCTGATATATATATATTTGTGGCCCGTGCTGGCAAAATGAGTGGGAATGCGCATGGGCTAATTTTGAGCTACAGGTAAAACAGGTGAAAAATTTTGGTCGAAATTGAGGTTTTCACAAAATTAAGTTAATTAAGCCCTTGTCTAGCAATCCCAATGCTCCAAATAGCAATTAAACATCTAAAAGTATCTTTATTTGTATGTTTTCTGAGAGGAATACCTTTCCTTTGACCATGAAAAATGCTGTTTTTTCTGCCCACTTCTGGATGACTGGCACTTCCCTCAGCATAAGTTTGGTATCGTTTTAAAGCGCAGCATTCCAACTTTGTGAATATTCATAGGGAATTTTTTGATGGTGTGAGTCTGAACCAATGAAATGTGATTTTCAAACAGATGCTAATGTAAACAAAACGATCTTACTCGTGCTGACTGACACATCCTAAGAGCTCGCATATTTTTTTGAAAATTTGCTCATTGCGACTAATTTTGCCACCATAGGATACTTAGTTATATACAGTATATAAAAATGTACTGAATTAATTTGACAGAATTTTCTGAATTTATTTTTTACAGGTGTTTTACCTGTATTTTTAATTTTGAACTTCATTGCGTTGTGTTTTAAGGTTAACGGAAGTGTCTGTAAAATTACTGGATAATGTCCTGGTAATTTTCTGCCAGTACATTATCTGTTTTTTTACTTTATTTTTTTTTACAGTGTAATTACTATTTTTTTATGTATTTGGTGAAGTATTTATGCATTGGTGGTGAATAACCTAATCAGACTGAATCTACAAGTAGGTATGTGAAAAGTACTTAGTAGTACAAAGTCATATCAATATTGTTGAACAGACAGGTTTCTGGGCTGTGAGGTGAGACTTTGCAGTGTGTAGGTGATGTTCACAGGTCTAGCCTGCTGTGAGCCCAGCTGTGTTTTCTCTGAGTGTGCAGGTATGCGTGTTGTGCTCAGAGGCCAGACAGTGATAAAAGGCCCTGCTCCCAGGACCCCTGACTAACCCAGCTGTGACAAATAGTTTCCCTCGTACTCCTCTCATCATTGCTCTCAACCCTGGGCGTGAATTTCTTTGGCAAACAGCTCGATTGGATGGGCAAATGTTTAGCCAGCTTCGAAAGAGTGTTTGGTTGGAATATTTTTAAGCAAATGTTTGCACAGTTGTTTCGACTGTCTGTTTTAACTTTCTTTTGCAAGATTTTTTTCTGTCATTTGGATGAGCTTCTCACCTGATTTGTTTCTCCAGAGAGAGAAGAGGTTTGCAGATATTTAGATTATATGTAAATCAAAGTTCAGTCTATCATAAAGTCTTCCTCACCGCATGTTTCTGAAATCCAGTCGTAGCAATTGCCCATAGTAATTAACTGTTTATACTGTGTGTGTGTGTGTGTATGTGTATATATATATATATATATATGGAATCTATGTATCTTTTGATTATATTCTACTTAATTATAATATTTTAGATTGCAGTGATATATATATATATATACTGAAATACTCACTGAAATCTGAAATATTATAATTAAATGGTATCTATACATTTCAAAAGATACATAGATTTCATATATATGTACACACACGCGCAGAAACATTCGTAGACGGAAGCATTTCACATATCTTCCACTGGCAAGGTTGTTTGTGCTACAACCTTCAAATAATTTACAGCTGGTGAAACGCGCACTGTTAGCCACAGAAGTGTCTTTAAATCTTTGCTTTCAAAGTCAAACGTCAGATAAAGCACAGAGAAATAATGTTTATTTTCCACTCTGTGTCCACTCCTCGCCATAGAGCATGTCAGCAGGATAATAGAAGTTCTCCGCTTTGGCCTAGACTGCAGTGTTTTTAGGTGCCATAAAATATGCTCCGAATGTTCAAAAATATTACCAGAATCACATTTTAGCTTAAGTGCAACTGCAGCATTTGATAAAGGTCCTTTAGAGCATTACCAGAGATTGAGAACGGTTGCATAGTGCTATGTGGCATTTTGGTAAGTTCGACTGCATGCATATCATGATAAGTGTTGTAGGTCACTTTAGGGTGAGCGAGGTATCTGCTTTACCCAAAATGGCCCTGGTGGAATATCTGAGATTGCTTAGAGATCACTTGTTTCTGGGTCTCTTTGTAATGAGCTGTGAAGAGCAGGATTCAGAGTCCTGGACATCCCACAAATTTTCCCATAAAACCATCTTTTGTCCCTCTGTGTTTATTTGATTGCGTTTTTTCACAATGGCGTCTCTGAAAATATGCGAGATGTTATGTTACACCCTATTGATTACCTGTGTTAATTAAAATTTTAATTAAAGTTTTTTATGGTGTGCGTTTGCGCTTGTGATAATAGTACGAGAAAAGAGCGCAGGGTCTATAAATTGAGGCTTTATTTGCGAGCAGCAGCCATCAACAAATACAACAGTGTACATAAAATTTTACTAACATTGATTCTGAAAATATTAATGTTACTTTAACATCTGAGATGTATTATTCAATTTAAAACTACAAAGCATAAAATCCAGGAGCTATAAGTCAGTTAATGAAGAGGAAAAGTCCATTACGAACCTATCAAAATCTGGATCATCTGATTCACATAAGTGCCTTGGATTATAACCAGAATCATTTACCTCTGCTGCTAGAGGCTCTTTACAGTAATACACACTCGGCAGTGAACCTCGCAAGTTATGGGATGGATGGCTAGTTAGACAGATGAATGGAGGCGTGCAGTCTTTGATTAAATGTATTGTCATTTCACATCCATTTCCATAATATCATATTCTGCCTTACGAAAAGAAAAGCAGCCCGGGTGAGAGCGAGGCTACAGGTTTGTCACCATAATGAGAATGTCTTAGCGTGGTGTCCTTTTAAAATGCATTTGTTTACATGCTGCTAATTTATTTTAGCTTAATCGCTTGATGTATTAAAAACCACTTGCATCTAATTTCTAAGATAAACAATTTCCTTAGCACCACTGACATTAAGAGAAAGAATGAGCGAGAAGGTCTCTTCTGCTAAGACTCGGCAAGTTAGTAAACCATGAGAGTTCAAACAGCTTTAATGAAAGTAGATTGATGTGAGGCTGGAAGGTATGCTAGAGGCTTTCTGGACCTTCTCCTCCTCCACGGTCCCCCCATGGCCTCCTCTCTTAGTACCGGGCATAAAAAAGAACAGTTGGGACTAATGTGTCTCTTTTGGGATGACACCATGGGGACATCATTCTCCTGCAATGGCCAGCCGGCCCACTGGGGACTCAGTAATGTGTACACCATTGTTAGGTCGGCAATGATGCCTCTGCATGTTGTTTTAAGGGTTTAAACCTTCCCAAAGAGCCCATTGTCTGAGGATCCTACCCTCAGCTGTCTCCTGCCCTGGGGTATGGCTGGACAAGATGGATTGTTTTAAAGCTCGAGGCATTATGGCGATGATGGACTTATAAGTCAATTATGTCCTAATGGAAAGATATTTGAGAATGGAAACTTTCAGAAATGTAGAAAATGTATGTTTTCAGTTATTTAAATGGTGTCTTGTTTGTTGCATTCAGAAATGACTGCAGTATTTTTAGTTTTCCATCCCTCATAAAATTCTCCCAAGACGTGACATTGTAATGATGGGCCATAAGGACTTCAATAAGTGATTCAGCTCTTGGTTTGTGGTTTTTATGACCAGTCCCATATTCACAGCGCTCTGCGGTTCAAAAGGGCATGGCCCTTTCACCTCAAACACTGTGTCTCATACGTTCTTTAATCGAATAGCCATGTAAGACTTTACTTTCTCGTGCTTTGGGCATAATAGGGTCACTGTATTGATTTGATATTTATCATCATACACTGTTTTTATCTCCTTGAATATGTCTCTGAGGAAGTTTTAGCTTTGTTTATGGTTTTAGATTTTAGATTTATGTTTCATTTATCCCATCCTGTGTCTTTGTTCCTGTGGGCTGGACCTGTTTTGAATACTGTAAAGGTGTTTCATGGCTCTAGATAAACATGGATTTGTTGTCCAGGCTTTGTCAAAGGTCAACTGCGAAGGGGTCCTTTGACAGCCATTACAAAACTTGCTACATCTCTAGCGTGTAGTGATTAGGGAATATCTATTATGAAACAGGTAAAAAATGATCACCGGAGCCTTTTCAAAAAGAGGTGATTCATAACAGGCTAAAAGGTCATGTCAAGTGGCATGTTAGTATTTCACTTTAACTTTGATTAAAGATTTTTGGAAAAGATGGGAAAAACGACTCAATATCAGGGCAGCCCTCCCTCTTCTCTGGAGCGCCGGTTCTATATTTTCTGCAGAAATCGATAAGGTGGGAACTGAAGAAGCTATTGCTACTCAGTCAGGGCACATGGTTCTTTCATTCATCCTTCCCCTCTCAAAGTGTCAGGAGAGCCTCCCTAAGCATACTAATACAGATCAGACTTTATACGCTGCACAGGTTCAAGACATTTCCACCCATGGTGTGTTTGATATTTCATAGTATTTTAGAATTTGAGTCATTTTTTTTAGTTTAGGGACACCTTTTTTAACTTAATTTTTTTTAATATAGTTTGATCGATGGTACTGCGCATGTGAAACTTGTGAAAAAACAAAAATTCTGCCCTTTTTTTCTCATTGAATATCCTATTTTACTGTTTCATATTATGCAAACAACAAGGCTGCATTTTTTTTTTAATTAAAACTACAGTAAAAACTGTAATATTGTTAAATATTACATTTTAAATACAAACCCGATTCCAAAAAAGTTGGGACACTGTACAAATTGTGAATAAAAAAGGTATGCAATAATTTACAAATCTCATAAACTTATATTTTATTTACAATATAATATAGATAACATATCAAATGTTGAAAGTGAGACATTTTGAAATGTCATGCCAAATATTGGCTCATTTTGGATTTCATGAGAGCTATACATTCCAAAAAAGTTGGGACAGGTAGCAATAAGAGGCCGGAAAAGTTAAATGTACATATAAGGAACAGCTGGAGGACCAATTTGCAACTTATTAGGTCATTTGGCAACATGATTGGGTATAAAAAGAGCCTCTCAGAGTGGCAGTGTCTCTCAGAAGTCAAGATGGGCAGAGGATCACCAATTCCTCCAATGCTGCGGCGAAAAATAGTGGAGCAATATCAGAAAGGAGTTTCTCAGAGAAAAACTGCAAAGAGTTTGAAGTTATCATCATCTACAGTACATAATATCATCCAAAGATTCAGAGAATCTGGAACAATCTCTGTGCGTAAGGGTCAAGGCCGGAAAACCATACTGGATGCCCGTGATCTTCAGGCCCTTAGACGGCAATGCATCACATACAGGAATGTTACTGTAATTGAAATCACAACATGGGCTCAGGAATACTTCCAGAAAACATTGTCGGTGAACACAATCCACCGTGCCATTCTTCGTTGCCGGCTAAAACTCTATAGGTCAAAAAAGAAGCCATATCTAAACATGATCCAGAAGCGCAGGTGTTTTCTCTGGGCCAAGGCTCATTTAAAATGGACTGTGGCAAAGTGGAAAACTGTTCTGTGGTCAGACGAATCAAAATTTGAAGTTCTTTTTGGAAAACTGGGACGCCATGTCAGTTGTTATCAGCGCTCAGTTCAGAAGCCTGCATCTCTGATGGTATGGGGTTGCATGAGTGCGTGTGGCATGGGCAGCTTACACATCTGGAAAGGCACCATCAATGCTGAAAGGTATATCCAAGTTCTAGAACAACATATGCTCCCATCCAGACGTCGTCTCTTTCAGGGAAGACCTTGCATTTTCCAACATGACAACGCCAGACCACATACTGCATCAATTACAACATCATGGCTGCGTAGAAGAAGGATCCGGGTACTGAAATGGCCAGCCTGCAGTCCAGATCTTTCACCCATTGAAAACATTTGGCGCATCATAAAGAGGAAGATGCGACAAAGAAGACCTAAGACAGTTGAGCAACTAGAAGCCTGTATTAGACAAGAATGGGACATTCCTATTCCTAAACTTGAGCAACTTGTCTCCTCAGTCCCCAGACGTTTGCAGACTGTTATAAAAAAAAGAGGGGATGCCACACAGTGGTAAACATGGCCTTGTCCCAACTTTTTTGAGATGTGTTGATGCCATGAAATTTAAAATCAACTTATTTTTCCCTTAAAATGATACATTTTCTCAGTTTAAACATTTGATATGTCATCTATGTTGTATTCTGAATAAAATATTGAAATTTGAAACTTCCACATCATTGCATTCTGTTTTTATTCACAATTTGTACAGTGTCCTCACTTTTTTGGAATTGGGTTTTGGGAAACCCTTTTTCAGAATTGGGAACTCTTTTAATATTTCAAAATGTATTTATTCCTCAGTGTCACATGAGCCTTCAAAAAATCATTTTAATATGCTACTTTGGTGCTTAAGAAACATGTCTTATTGTTATCAGTGTTGAAAATAGGTAATAGTTAAATCTTGTTCCTTTTTTTTTTTGTGGAAACCGTTTATATATATATATATATATATATATATATATATATATATTCAGACACCTTGAACATTTCATTCATTAATACAGTTCATTCACTATAAAAAATGGTAATAAATGGTAATAAAATATAACAAGATTTAAACTGAGAATTAAACTAGGTAAAAAATCAAAACATGGTCAGTGTCTGAATAATTTTTGGTTCCAAATTTGTATCAAGTTTACTGGTTTCAATTCAATTTTATGTATACATCCCAGGATTTTTTCCCCAGGATTCTTTGAAGTTTAAAAAAACATCATTTATTTTAAATAATGTTTTCGTAACATTATAAATGTCTTCACTGTCATTTTTTATCTATTAATTTTTAAATGTAAAAAATATCTTTTGTTAACATTTATTTTTAACATAACATTTTTAACGTATATTACTCTTTATAACATATTATATTATATTATATTATATTATATTATATTATATTAGTTTAGTTGACAAAAATTCTAACTGTTAATAATGCATGTTTCAGCAATCATAGAAACTCTTACATGCTTTACACACATGTACATACATTTCATAAACTGGCACTATACATCCTATCCTTTTTCTATTATTGTCCTATGAGACCAATACAGTCTACAGAGACTCATGTCAGATGAATATGTATCCCCATCAGTGAGCATGTAGCCCCGTTTGCTGCCTGATAGGTAATAATATGAATGTAACTGTATGCAGGCTCAGGGGACTCTGGTCGCAAGCTGCAATTACTGGCGGCCTGGTGTAATGGGAAACAAATTTGCAGGAATATTGCCAACCATTCGTCTTTATTTACACACCCGATAATGAGGGCCTGTGTTAATCTGGCTCTGAGGATTCTCCATGCGCTGAGTGCCGGACTAGCTTAAGAATTCTGTAGCCTGAGGGATAAATCAGGCCTTCACTCCTCCGGTCTCTCTCATATTGATCAGCTCCGGAGGTGGATGGATGTTTTTTACAACTCTGCCTCCTAATACTTGGAAAACTCAATTGTGAACAGAGGGACAAAGGGCTTTTTGTGTGTCCTGCCCCCTAAGAGTTATGACTAAAGATATAGAAATACTGTTTAACAGGGATTTGAATGTGCCTTTTTTGGGTAATATTTTTAGCTCATAGCCCACTTCTGTGTACAAAGACAGCCGCAGATTAGACTGCTCCGTGTTTTGAAATATGTGCTCATAAATTGACTATTCACACATGTTAGCTGTCAGAATATTGCCTTTCCTCGCTGTCTGCTGCATTGAAGTGCAATCAGTCACCGAGCATGTTGATGAGGATATGAATATTATTATGTGTTCTATAATATAAGCATTATTTTATGTGGACGGAAGCCATTCTTCACACATCTAAAACATCCATCAATATGAATATAGATATTTGTGCTTTGTTCTCCTGTTTTATGTGCAGATTTATTCAAATCAAAGAAGTATATCTCAGTATATCTCTTTTTTGGAACCTTGAGATTGAATTTCATTATTTTATGAGCTACTTATTATTATTATTACTTCTGAATTTTGGCAGAAATGATCTAAAATAGAAATTTGCAGTAAACACACTGTGAAAAATGTTTGTAAAATCTAATTGGTTTAATTGATTAATGGTAATTTACCTTATCATATACTGTGAAAAACTGTAAATGGTTTAATATTGCATTATACATAATTTTACTGTTAATACTGTAAAAGTCATGGTTTTGCATGAATTGGTGTATAATTTATGGTTTAAAACAAGGACATTCCTAGAAGTCCCTGAGTGACACTTCCATATTATTATTCTATATAAATAATTTTGTACTCTTTTTTAGCAAGTACTCTTCAATAGGGTGTTTTGTATCAAATTTAGTTATTTAATATGTATTTAATTATTTATTTTAGTGTTACGTGTGTTACCCTGATAGTGTTTTGTATAACCCTGTGCACCTTCTATACTCAAATATTGGCCATGTTTAAAGACCGGTCACGTATGATGATCTCTGATTCATCATGTGACTTTCTTACCACTGATTTGGTTTGGTGGTGCTTGCAGCCCAATGTCCTTCAAAATATTTTCTTTTGTGTTCTTCAGGAGAAATAAATACATACAGGTTTGGAACGACATAAGGGTAAGTAAACAATGAAAGAATTGTCTTTTTTTTTTTGAGTGAGCTATCCCTTTGAGAGGAATTTCAGTGCAGTCTCCTGCATGTTTCTCTCTAAATGAGATGTCCATAGCACAATGCAGTCCCCCCACTGTCACACCGCATGTTTCCTCTCATGCCAATTAGACTCTGTGATATAGTCACAGCATATCCAAGACTGCCTCTGGAGTTACTGCCTGACTTTGCTTCCCTTCCCAGCGTGCACTTACTCCTTACTGATATGACAGTATTAGCTAGAGTGGGTGCTTTTTTAGGTTTTTATGTATTTAATCTTAAACTGGGGAAAAAATTTGCTGAGTTTGAATTTTGTATATTTTCAGTTAGATTTCAACAGTGTTATATTTCTTTGTGAAAAGACTTATAATTAGTCATGTAAGTGCAATATTTCCACATGAATCATTTTTATCTAGCCTATATGTTAAAGGTGCCATCGAACGTTTTTTTACAAGATGTAATATAAGTCTAAGGTGTCCCCTGAATGTGTCTGTGTAGTTTCAGCTCAAAATACCCCATAGATTTTTTTTTAATTAATTTTTTTAACTGCCTATTTTGGGGTATCATTAACTATGCACCAATTCAGGGGCTGCTGGCCCTTTAAATCTCATGCTCCCTGCCCATCGAGCTCGCGACTCTATAATACAGTACATTTACAAAGTTCACACAGCTAATATAACCTTCAAATGGATCTTTACAAGATGTTCATCATGTATGCTGCAAGCATGCTTCGGGTCATGTGAGTATAGTATTTATTTGGGTGTTTATATTTGATTCTGAATGAGTTTGATAGTACTCCGTGGCTAAAGCTAACATTACACACTGTTTGAGAGATTTATAAAGAATGAAGTTGTGTTTGTGCATTATACAGACTGCAAGTGTTTAAAAATGAAAATAGCGACGGCTCTTGTCTCCGTGAATACAGTAATAAACGATGGTAACTTTAACCAACAGTAGCCTACATTAGCAACATGCTAACAAAACATTTAGAAAGACAATTTACAAATATCACTAAAAATATCATGTTATCATGGATCATGTCAGTTATTATCGCTCCATCTGCCATTTTTCGCTGTTGTTATTACTTGCTTACCTAGTCTGATGATTCAGCTGTGCACAGATCCAGACGTTATTGGCTGCCCTTGTCTAATGCCTTTCATAATGTTGGGAACATGGGCTGACATATGCAAATATTGGGGGCGTACACCCCGACTGTTACGTAACAGTCGGTGTTATGTTGAGATTCGCCTGTTCCTCGGAGGTCTTTTAAACAAATGAGATTTATATAAGAAGGAGGAAACAATGGAGTTTGAAACTCAGTGTATGTCTTTTCCATGTACTGAACTCTTGTTATTCAACTTTGCCAAGGTAAATTAATTTTTTGAATCTAGGGCACCTTTAAACAACAACACTGACATTAGTCCTTTAAAGTTGGCATGAAACAGAAGCTGCAATATTTTTTTCTTCCCTATTGTGAAGTATATCCGAGTGAATCGGCTTTTCGAACAAGAAAACATGCAGGACGGGACTTGATTTTTTCCGTCAAGTATTGATTGGATTGAATCGCTGTGGTTTGCTATTGCTGTAATCTCATTTGAGTGACAGGTTGTCCCGCCCTCACGCCAGCAAAGATGTCAACAGAGAAGAGAAGAGATGTTGCGCGGGGGAGGGGAAGTTATTTTGATGAATGATTATGAATAATAATAATAATGTGCACAGATAAATAATTTACAATAAATACTACAATATTCCATAAAAATAAGAAAGGACCCTTTTCACAGACTGTGATGATGTGTTGCCACAATATCACAAATCTAGTAAAGTTTTTCATGTTTTCATTTTAAAAAAAGTATACATTTATAACGCTGTACTTTGCGTTATATTACCTTGGCAGTTAATTACAAAAAAATGAATTTACTGCTACGAGGGTGTTTCTGATACAATGGCAAATTTCATATTATTTTCTCTTATGACTGCTGTAATCAATCTCTCACCTATTTTGGAGAGTGGTGAAAATGCTGTCATGGATTTTTACTTTTGATATTGGAGCAAATGGGAATTCTAAAAATCATATTGGTATATCTCATGTTTTTGAGGGGCCACCAGGGACAGTCTTAGTGCCCTTTCAAAAAACTACTTAGTCATGTACATGCAAGATGTGATAGTCCAGAGTGTTTTGTTTAGCATGAAAGGGGGTTCAAATCCCAACCATGCATCAACACCATGCTTTTTTGTTGTGTGGAAAAAGCAACTTTGACATTTTGTTCGATGGGGAAAAAATTGATTTTGGAGCAACTTGAAATGACAAAATTTTAGTTTATAGCAAATGATCTGCGAAATGTATAACTTCATTAAACTGAACAATTTTAGACATGTGAACAGTAGATTTCTACCACAGCAACAC